>NW_010228087.1:48640-48844 GCF_000690775.1 Eurypyga helias
GCAGGACGCGGGAGCCTCGCCTCTCTCTCTGGAAGCCTGGACAGGCAGGAGAGCAGGCAGAGCTGCAACTCCCTCTCGGCACTGCCCGTTCCTGCCTACCTGCTTTGGGGAGGGAGGAGGTGATGGCCCCCCGTGCCCCTCACACCTGCGGGATGGTCAGAGGCAACCGATGGTGCCCCGCTGCCGGCCGACCCGCCAGGAAAG
>NW_010228087.1:48886-50820 GCF_000690775.1 Eurypyga helias
TGCGCCGACCCAGACGGGCCCCCCTCGGCTTCCCAGCCAAGGCAGGATGCAGCAGCCCAGCTGCTCAGGCTTGGCTTCTCCTTGCATGGCAGCTGGGGGGAGAGCCAAGCACAGGGAGAGACGGGGAGCTTGTGCGTGCACGGGGGGCTGCAAACGCCCTCCCCTCCCGCCTTCCCTTGGCTAGAGAAAAAAAAAATACAAAAAAATAAGGAATTAGTAATTAGAAGGTGAAATCAGGACATAAAAGCAGCAAAAAATCGTCTCAAAGGGTGCTTTTTCTTTTTAAAGGTTTCACCAAGATTTTTGCTTTTCCCCAGGGTGTCCTTTGCAAATCAGGCCTCACTGCAAAGGCTATTGGATATGACTCTGACGTCAGCAGGGAAAAGGTCCCCAGACTCTCATTAGAAAGAGGAAGAAAAAAAAAAATCTATCCTTTTTTATTTTTTTCTCCTGACCAATTTAACCTTTTCAGAACAATAAACAGGCTGGTTACAGGACAAAACTAAACAAGCCGAAGGGCTGTGGCATCTGCTTCCCAGGGACGAGGGAAGGCGTGTGGTGGGCAAATGCCAAGGGCTTGAGCTGGCACTGTGGGCAGGCAGCCCCCGTGCTCCCCATCCTGCCCGGCTCAGCAGCACCGTGCCCATGCTCCGGGTTGTGCTTAACCCCTCGCTAGTCTGGAAACTGAAGCTCATTTCACTGCTCGAGCCAGCGTGCTGGCGTCAAAAAGGGGTCCCGCAATGATGTGGGATCCAGGGGAGCTGCCTGGATGGGAAGCGGAAGCAACCAGCATTACCCAAAGGCAGCAGTGAGTGTTGTTTCCAGCCCTGCCGCTGACGCAGCCCCCGGAGCGGCGTGAACCAGTGAGGGGGCAATGCTGCTCTGCCTTTCCCCAGCACCCGTCCCCCAAACGTGCAGTGCCAAACCGATCTACGGTAACCCCACCTTGCTAAAGGGGGTCGATGGGTGAACTGCATGGCAGGGGATCCCCAGCAGCAACCCCAAACGCCCCTCACAGACCTCCCACCTATTCTGGAGGATGCTTGGACATCAAGTTTCGCACAATCCTTGCACACGGGTGCCATATAGAATAATAGAATCACAGACTGGTTTGGGTTGGAAGGGACCTTAAAGATCATCCAGTTCCAACCCCCCTGCCATGGGCAGGGACACCTTCCACTAGACCAGGTTGCTCCAAGCCTCATCCAGCCTGGCCTTGAAGACATCCAGGGATGGGGCATCCACAGCTTCTCTGGGCAACCTGTTCCAGTGCCTCCCCAACCTCTCTGTGAAGAATTATAGGAGTTGTGCAGAGTTACCAGCAGCTACACATGCTGGAAAGGGAGCAGCATCTCACTGCAAAAGTAAAACATTAGTATACAGAGCCCTTGGTTGCCATTTTGGGCAACAACAGAAAGAGGCCCTAAGGGGCCAGTCTCGATCAAGAAGGGTCCCAGACATAGAGATTGTGCCCAAGTGTCTGGAAAATAAGTAATTTAATTTTTAAGAGGGTGAAGGAAACAGGCTTTTCTGAATTATAAAAATGAGGCTTGTCAGTGTTCAGTGCATGGTTCGGTGCTGATGGAGCCTGGCCTGCGATACTCGGGATGGGCAGTAACCCAAAGGGAACATCTGCTCATCGCATGGTATTTTGGGCCCAGTTTTCCCAGCCGGGGATGGGCAGGTCTCGGTGAGCAGATCTGGCAGGGCCGCTCATGAGAACTGGGCCGCTGCCCTCCCGCAGGAAGGGAAGGACAATTCGCTCTGAAGTGGGAAAAAGATGCTGTGAGTGGCAGATCCGGCTGCTGGAGAAGGGGCTGGGCGGCTTCTCCCTGCTCCATCAGCAGGAGTCAACCACTCCCTGGGTGGGCTCACTCTTCTGGGGGATGATGCATGGCTCCCCTCTCCTCTTTCTGGGTACCCTTCTGCCCCGA
>NW_010228087.1:50846-51170 GCF_000690775.1 Eurypyga helias
TATGCTGCCCAGCCAATAAAGACATCGTTTCCCACCTGACATGCTCGGATTCTGCTTTAAACCCTACCCTGCACATCCTAAAGCTGCCGCACGCCCATCCCATACACTCCCCCATCCCACTCCAGGCCTTTCTTCTTGGCCCTCATTGCACTATAAGGATGCACAGCGCTTCTCCCTGCTGCCGATGCCAGAACTGCAGTGGTACCAGATACCAGTTGCCCCAGTTCAGCCACGCTGGTGAGTGAGAGGAGAGGTTTGCCCAGATCTCCACCCAGCCACGTCCCTCCAGGGTGGAGAGAGAGGAAGCAAAGAGGCCGCTCGCTC
>NW_010228087.1:51213-86610 GCF_000690775.1 Eurypyga helias
GGCTCTTCCCTCTCGCTTTTCCTTTCCATTTTGCACTTCACTGGCCAGGGAGGCGAATGCGGAGCCCATCGGCCCAGAGAGCTGGGATTGCTTTCCCATCGCTCCCCCGTCACTAGCGCCGTCACGTCTGTCCTGTGGTGCTGCCACCCACGCTCAGGCTGGAGCCTCAGCCCTTCCCTGAGGTTTGACGGGGGTGCACTGGGCTGGACGAGCTTTCGGATGGGCTGCAGGGACTTTTCTGGGACAGACAGATGATAATCCCTTTGCAGCAGGGCTAACACCTCCATAGGTCATGTCCTGGACTTTGGTCTTGTCCTGTACTTTTTCTCAGCTGCCATTAAATGCAGGAGGAGGTGGAGCTCAGCAGCAGCAGACAGAGAAAGCAGTGCTGTTATTTTTGGGATTAGGATGCAATCTCCTCCAATTGCCTGCCCCTGCCACAGTCCCTCCTGGCCCAGCCATGGCTCAGGACCTCCTCAAACCCCGTGGGTTTGTTGAAGGGCATCAAAAGGTGCTGAACCTTTCCAAAGAGAGGGGGCAGAAAACATCGAGGGGGTTGCCAGCTCCCACTGCCTGCCCAATCTCCAGCCTGCACCCTTGCAGACATTAATCCCAGCTTCCCCTGAGCTCGGTTCTCCCCTTTCAATTCCCCGCCCTGGCTAAGCCCCCAGCCCAGCAAGGCCAGGCCAGCTCGGACGTCACCTTCATTTTACCCCGACGAGGCTCACAGGGGGATGCCCACCCGCCAGCGCCAAAAGGGGCTTTGTGCTGCACAGGATAATCCTCGGGGAGGGTAAGCGATAAAGATCTCCTCATCCCCATGGAAATCGAGCCATGTTCCCCACATACCTCCACTAATTCAATTTTACACTGTGTGAATAGACCTGCCAAACCTTTATTATTCTTTCTTCTTGAGAAGTTCGCAGCAGAGGGGTACAGCGGGCGGAGGGGAGGGTAGGGGGCACGAGGGAGGGGTGGGCTCCCTCCTGCCGCTCCTAAGTCTGATCTCTGCAATAAATAGTCATGCTTGGTGCTCACCAGGCATGTTTCACTACTCTCCTTTCAAAACACGGGGCTGAGGATGGTGGGGAAGAGAAGGCTGAGGCCAATATTCAATTGCTTAGAAATACCTGGGGCAGAAGGGGGTGGATTTTGGGTTTAGGTGAGTATAAGGGAGAAAAGCACCTGGAGAGCATCCTCTGCAGCTAGCTTAGCCTGGCTTGGACCACAGCTTGTCCCACTCTTAGTCTCCACTCCTGAGATGCCCCAGTCGGGACTCACAGCCCCCCCACACCATTTGCCCCATGTACAGGTCTAAGCCCTCTCCCATGCCAGGACCCTAACCACCCCCACACACCTCGGTCCTGCTCTACACTGCACGCAGCCTTGTCAGCATTCACCCAGGGTCACGCATCAGCATCATCACCCCAACCCCCTCCAACCAAGCCAGGGCAGCGGGGACATTCAGGGCTTTGGCACGAACCACTGCGAGTGCTGGTTCTGCTGCAGGGACCTGGACCAGTAGGAATGCTCGGGAGCAATAAAAATGCTGCAAAAATTCCTCCTGATGTTCTACAGCCACTTACAATTTGCAATAGCATCTGCAGCTAAATTGCTCTGGAAAATCCTGATGGATCACACAACATCTTAACACAGGGAGCGGCTGCAAGTGCAATCATTGAGTGCACGAAAACCAGAGAGGTGCCTCTAGACAGGGGGTGTCTTGAAGTCCGCGCGTGAGAAGACCCTTTCAGAGGATATGCCCAGGGAAACTGCCAGCTCAGAGTCACTCACTCTGCAAGGAGATTTCCTGGATGTGCAAATGCTCACACAAACAAATGGGTTTTCACAGGAGATTTGGTCTGCTGGAGCCCCAGGACTGGTCCAGCACCCACAGTGACACTGGAAAGCAGATGGGAGGTGACCAATTGAGCCATCGGAATTGGAGATCTATGCCTCTAATTGCAGCTTCCCTCCTCAATGGGGTGAAGCCCCTCAGATGTGGTCTCCTGCACGGGGTGCAGGACACACAAGAAGGCAGGTTATTGTCTACAGCAAGGATCAGGTGCTCAGTTCCCAAAGGGAATCTGATTGTGAGCACTTATTCTCAAAAATTTATCCCAAATGGAACATGGATTTATGAGTTCTGTTGGTGACCAAATGCAACTGTTCAACTGGAATTGGAAAAGTAGTGACACACAAATCAGAAGACACTTTGGTGAAGCTACTAATGAGGACGTGCAAACCTCCTTGAGCTCCCAGTCAAGAGACGAGAGGCAGGAGGGGGATGAAATTTGGAAACTAATAAGTAAATGCAGATATAAACACACAGAGAAGATGACATTCAGTATTGTTTGCAAGATTAAAAACAAAACCATGAAAAACCTGATAAGGTCTAACATGCACAACAAGGCTAAACCCGAGTTTTATTTCATTATTTTACGTATTATTGAAGCTTTGATACATTTCATACCTCCAAATGGCAGGATCTACACTGAGTAGTTGTAATATCTACAGCCTATGCCGGCTACTTAAAATGCAAATTAACAAGGTGTTCAAGTCTGATTTAACTTTCACATTCAATAACCTGAGGTTTTTTTCTTCTCTCTGCCCTTTTTTTCTAATTTTATTGTGAGATTACCCACTAGTTTTCTTTTAAACCTTGAATTACTCTTATGCATTCTCTACATTAGTTCCACACTGAAGCTATTTGTTTGGGATTAGTTATACTTACCTAACTCGAGGGGTGCTGGGAGGATTACCGGGAGTTTGCAGAGGGCTCTGACGGTGGAAAGCACTATCTAAATGCTAAGTATTACGAAGTCAGCTGAGCTATTTACTGACACCGATTGGTAATATCCCCCACTCCAAATTGGACACAGAAATTGAAAGAGCAGAATCCTTTTTTTGGAGAGACAAATAGTGACAGAAGGCCAAGCCAAGGTCCACAAATAAAAGAAATCTTAAAACATCACTTAAGGTCAAAAAAGGGCTGGGTTTATTCCTGGTATGAATAAGCACCGAGTCAGTGGCAGGACCCAGAGCACGGGCAGGGAGGCTGACGGGGTGCAGGAGGCAAAACCACACCTTGTGGGATCTCCTTTCCAGCCTTTCGCAGCGCTTCCCCATCATCCACCACAGAAACCAAACACCCAAACAGCTCATCTGGCAACAACCTGCAGCCTGGCTCTTAAACAGAGAGATAAACCCAGCTCCTCTTCTTTACAAGGAGTTTTACTGATGCAACGTGACCTTTTGCTGGGCAATGGTATTCGATTGTTTCATCTTGCAGCAGCACCTCGAGGTCCCAAGAGAGATCAAGGTCTTGTTGGGAGAGATTTTATAGACATACATATGAGTGACATCTCCTGCTTCAAGGAGTCTGACTCGATGACCCTTATGGGCCCCTTCCAACTCGAGGCATTCTATGATTCTATGAAATACTGTCACCATCATAGCCCCACATTGGGTCTGTACAGACACAGATGGCAAAAACCACCCATGTCTTCAACAAATTCATCATGACCGTAGTTATGGAGGTGGGAGGGTTAATGGGAGCAAAGCCCCTTCCCCAGTGCAGACACTGCACCTAGAGCTGCATCCCTCCCAGACACACACAGGAGTCTGACCCAGCACTGCCAAGCCCACCACTAAAGCATATCCCTGAGCACCACATCTACACAACTTTTAAATCCCTCCAGGAATGGTGACTCCACCACCTCCCTAGGCAGCCCCTTCCAATACCTGACAGCCCTTTCCATGAAGAAATTTTTCCGAACATCCAATCTAAGCCTCCCCTAGTGCAACTTCAGGCCATTTCCTCTTGTCACTTGGGAGAAGAGACCACCCCCACACCCTCCTTTCAGGGAGCTGTAGAGAGCGATAGGGTCTCCCCTGAGCCTCCTCTTCTCCAGGCTGAACACCCCCAGCTCCCTCAGTCACTCCTCACAGGAACTGTGCTCCAGACCCTTCCCCAGCTCTGTTCCCTTCTTTGGACACGCTCCAGCCCCCTCAGCATCCTCTTGCAATGAGGGGCCCCAAACTGACCCCAGGATTTGAGGTGCGGCCTCACCAGTGCCGAGCACAGGGTGATGAGCCCTGCTCTGGTCCTTCTGGCCACAGTGTCCCTGATGCAGACCAGGATGACATTGGCCTTCTTGGCCACCTGGGCACACGCCGGCTCACATTCAGCTGCTGTCAACCAACATCCCCAGGTCCTTTCCCACCGGGCAGCTTTCCAGCCCTCATCCCCAAGCCTGGAGCGCTGCAGGGGGTTGTTGGGACCCAAGTGCAGGACCCGGCACTTGGCCTTGTTGAACCTCACACGGTGGCCTCGGTCCATGGATCCAGCCTGTCCAGATCCCTCTGCAGAGCTGTCCTGCCCTCCTCCGGGCGCTTTGGCTAGCCATCAGAAAGCAGCACCATGTTTTGCAACCCACCTAACCTGCGACGCTTGTGCTCAGTGCCGAAATCAGAATGGAGAAACACCCTCTAGAAAATCATGGCTGAAGGCTGTTGTCTGCTCTAGGGAAGAGCTGCTTCACAAAACCAGAGAAATGTTGCAGTTGTGTTACCCAACCTCCCAAGCAGAGAGGTGGCAACGAGGCGCTGGGGGAGAAATGGTCTGCAATTAAATGCAACTGCACGCAGAACCAAAAAGCAATGCCTCAAGTGCATTTGGCACTGTCACCCATGGAAGGCTTGCTGGCTCCTGGCTGGAGCTCTTTGTGCTTGGCAGCACAATGGGGGATCCCAGAGAAGATGCAAGGCTGCCACTGTGCGTGTGGGATGAGGCAGGGGGAGCTCATCGTGAGGGGACATGAAGATGCAAATGGGGACAAAGAATCTCAGAAGTGCAAATCTATACAGAAAGAACAAATAAAAACGAGCTCAGGGGTGTGGACCTGCAGAAGGACAGATCAGAGGAGGTTTGTGGGCACAACCAGAGGGGTATAATAGTGCGAGGAGATGGGCACAATGGGCAGAGGTCTCGCACCTCTCAAATGAGACGTTGGACCACAAAGAGGGTAGAGGGAAAGTGTTTGGGATTAGCTGTTGCCTACTGGAGAACTGTGAGTCCAAAAGCTGGTCCTTTTTCTCCTGTTTCCTTCTCCAGTTATATCTGTTGGTCTAACAAGAGAGATTACCTCTACTAACAAATCACATCTCACTAAGTATTTCTCCAAAGTGGAATTCAGCAGAAAAAAGAAAGCACAAGCACCACAAGTACCTCATCACAGATGCAGCCTCCAGTCCATGGCTGGACCCTGCCACCAGGACAGGAAAACCTAATCCACAACCGGCGGAAAAAGAGGAGACAGCATCCTCCAGCTTCGCCCACTGGGGACCAACCCGTCTATATTGTTCTTCTCCCCAGCCAAAACTATTCCATGAATTTGACCTTAACTTCTGTAATAGTTTGGGGGTGACGAACATGGCATTCTTGACGTAGCTAATGTTTGTGAATAAAACAAATGAAAAAAGAAATAAATAAGCAAACACCCGGCCGCAGACTGCACTTGGTTTCGCTGTGGTTGACATTTACAGCCTACGGTGGCTGTGGTGAGGATGACAAACTGGGGTGACCAGCGGTGCCCTGGCAAGGCTGGGCAGGGCGCTGTGGGCAGGGCTGTGGGGTCAGCAAGAGGCTGGGCGGGCACCCACCCTGCGGGCACCCCTCCCAGCCCACAGCATCGCTGCAAGCACTAACAGGCACCTTGGCTCTCTGGGTCATCGCAGTGGTGGGACATGCTTGCCTAGAAATTCTTCTGGAAAAGCATGGGGTTAATTTGTGAAGGTAATGGTTTGGTTCAGCTTTGAATTCCCTCTGAAAGAGCTAAAGTTCTGTTTTCCCAGTCTGCTTGATTTCCTGCCCAACCTCGGGCAGGTCCCTTCATCTCAGCTCAGACCATGGGCAAGGAGCCGCCCCAACACACACCATGAGTGGTCCAATGGGTTATCACCCCAGTGGGGACATCAGCCCCTCACAGACCCATGACACTGGGTGGAGGACTCCTGGGAAGTGCTCTCTTAGTCATTCATGAATCAAGCCTCCAAACAGGGAAAACAAAATCTCTCGCTGGAGATCGGCTGCTCAAGACACTTTCTCCCGATTGCTCCGAAGAGTGGAGGGAAGGGGTACACTCCTCGCTTTCTCTGCAAGATTTAAGATCATGCAAACAACGTTTGAGAGATAATTTGGTGGTCACAGAGGACTAGGTTTTATTCCTGAATTGAAAACTGGCTATTAAACATCATTTAAAGAACAAAATAAAAATAAAACAGCAATTTCTTTTTTTATTCTCTCCCTATCATCATCATTAACCTTCTATCTGCATAATATCCCTCTGCCAAGGATCTTCAAGTGCGTAATAAAATTTTAGTACTTAAACTTTATCAGTGCTCTGGAAAGGAGTATTCTTCTCATTTCAGAGAGAGGAAAACCAAGGCACAAAGAACCGAAATGACCTGCTCAAAGTCATACTGAGAATTACTCGTGGAGCCAGGAATAGATTCTCCGAGCCCTGAGCCCCGGGAGGCAGCGTGCCCACAGGTACACTGCTCTTACAGGCCAATTAGCTTTTATGGAAACGTTTAAGGAAACATTTCCTTTCACAGATTCTGCCTGCTAATTTACTCCCAAGCTTTGTCAACTGTGAGTGAGAGTGTCTGAGTTTTAGGCTGTCGGGGAGCAACTCAGCCTCTTCCCTTGCTTGAGACAAATGCACTTTCAGCAAGTAACAACCGGACAACACAGAGCACCCCGCTACGCGCTGGTTAAAAAAGGGGGTTTCTGTGAGTCCCTGTCTGTTAATTGTGACTGCAGAGATTTCGTCAAAGAGGGCTTTGCACAGCCACAACCATGGGGCCAGCCTGGCTCTGGGTGCGGAGGCACGCTTTGCTTTCCAGCCCTCTGCTCTGTTTAGGTCTGCTCAGCTCGGTGGGACAGAGTGGATTTTTCACCAAAATCCTCAGCGTCACTACGCAGGTCCTGCCTTTGCAGGAGCCAGGAGAGAATGGCAGGCAGGGGTGGGAGAAAAGGGCAGAGAGGATGGGAGCGGGCGAGCACGGTGCAGGAGAAAAGCCAACCCTTGTTTGCTCTCCATCTCTCTCTGCTGAGAAATGGTTAATGGGTTGCAAGGTTTCCACCCTTCCAGGACTGAGCCTTTTCCTCCCCTTTCGAGTGCCCCCTGCCTTCCTCCTCCAGCGACTGGGAAGCTGTGACTGCTCTACACCGCTGACACCTCGGCTGCTCTGGAAACCCATGAACTGTTTGAAAAAGGTCAGCTGGCAGCCTGCATCCCTGCTCCTGCCTTCCCACCCGGACAGCCTCGGGCAGTGCAGGAGCCCCCTCTGTAGGCAAAGACCCACATTTACCAGCATCCTCTGCTTCTTGACATGGGTCTTTTTTCAGCAACACCCCATCTTCGTCCACCCCAACCCAAGCCGCTGCGATGGGGCCGGAGGGAGAGCAGGACACCGGGGCTCTGTGCCAGCTGGGGATCAGGGCTCTGCTCTGCTGCTTGTTAGCAGCTGGCCCCGTTACGTGTGATGTGAACCGAGGACGGATATCCAGCAGGACAGCAGATTTGCCATCAAAAAGGCTGACGTCTTGCCAGCTTGCTGTTGGCAAAATAAAGCAAGCGCGCCTCTGTACAGCTCTGGGCTTCGGTACCTCTCCTAGGCCCAGAGCTGCCCTCGCTCCAACCTCTCCAACGCAGTCACCTACTTTTCCCTGGTCACTTGCCAAACCAGAGTTTCCCGCTGCTGCACGAGCATTTTCCCAGGCCATGTTATGGGGGCCTTGGTGCACTCCTTCACAGTGCAACAGAAGGAAACCATCCACTCCCAGTGTTCCCACTCCATCCTCTCTCCTGCACCTCCTCATCCCAGCACGGCGCATCAGGCAGGTGAGGCTCTCCAGCATGGCCACAGATCCTCAGCCCACAGCCTTAAACCCAGCTCTGGTTCCAAATGACATCACTGGTCCATTAAAAATGCTGGGAAATCTCCCTCCCAGGAACTCACTGGGGCCAGCAGTGACTTAAGGGAAGATGAACACCGGACTGGAAGTAGCAGAGGCAAAATTCCTGCCTGGATGCAAACAAGCTCTGTCCTTCCCAAAAGAGAAGTCCTTCTGGGGTTGGGAGGCTAGTGGCTGAGTCAAGGGTTTCTGGCAGTTGCTATCAGCCACTGCTCCTCTGACACAGTTTGACCACAGCTTTTAAGGAAATGTGTGAATTTGCCTGTGTTTACTGATCTGTGCTCAACAGCTACAGTGACTCCTCCTCAGAGATGCTCAGCCTGTGTTCACTACATCCTCTCTTTCACAGCCAGCCCTTCCACAACCCTCCTGCTCAGCCGCAAACACAGCATATCTGCCAGCAGCCTCGTAAGGATTTGCTAACCCAGAGCAAGAACCCCCCGGTTTGGATGGTCTCTAGTTGGAAGAAACATATACCCTCACCCACTCCCAGCCCACTTTGTACAAAGCCCCAAGACGTGCTACCGCTCACACCCCATGACAAATATGGAGGGGGGCAAAATTAGAAAGGACGATGATGAAGATCTAAAGCCAATTTGTAGGCACCCTGAAATAATTTGATTTCCCTAGTGTCCCGGGAACACTTCTGTCCAAGACGTACCATTACTCATTTTCATTTGGAGAAGTTTCAGCATGGAACAAAAATATCTTGGGCTCCGTAATGAGGCAAGAAATCGTGCTTACGTAGCTGAGCAAGTAACATCACTCAACATCCCTGTCCTTGCCGTGGAAGAAAAACGATTGGAGAATAAATTAATCCTAATAAATGTAGGATTCTGATCAGGCATACATAACCAGCAGTGCGTCTGCAGGATGAGCAATTGATGAAGTCATTGCTTCAAAGGTGCCTTGATGCAATTAGTCACTTGTAAAACACGCACCAGAGGAGAAAATCCCGCTCCTTTTGTTAAGGAGCATGAAAATGCTCCGTGCGTCAGAGTGATTTATGGGTTACAGTGCAGCAAAATTAGAGTGCGCGGCAATTAGGGTCGTTCTCTCGGAGATGAAAGGCTGGGGGGAGATGAGTGAAAGGATGGACAGGATGCAGAAGGGCCAGATGAAGGCAAAATGCCAACACTGCATTTCTGTGCTGTTGTTTTTTAACAGGGATTACTTCCCCTTTGCAGAAATCATTGCAGGGGAGGAAGCGGGTTTCACATGTGAAACTGGTGCCACTGAAGATGAATCAAGTCATTAATCACCAGCATGAGTATCCGTAATTAGAGCTGCCGGGAGTCACAGGAGCAAGAGTCAAAGGCTCTAACAGGATTATGGACAGATCTGGATTGTTTTATGACTAACATTAGCAGATAAAGGGAATCCATCACGTGCTCGAGGAGGTCGGCTGACGAGCACAGGGGGCAGGGAGGGAGGCATTTCCCATCCCCAGCCCTGCTGTCGGGTTTCGGCGTCCACTGCACCATCTGCCCACCACTGCACGTGCAAAGAGGACAGAGATTCACCCCAGCACCCTGCTTGCAGGGTACCCCGGGGGCAGAGGACCCTTCCCCAGGCACTGCCACACTCACAGGGCAGGCCAAGGGCCAAAGGGAGCTGACTGACCCGGCCGTGCTGAAGCAGAGTCAGTTCTGGTGCAGCTTGGCTTGTTCCTGACCAGTGCTCCAGCTGTTTGCAGCTGGAGGACACAGGCAGATGCTGAGCAACCGACCCTCACAGTGCACAACTATCCCTGCCTTGCCCGGAGGAACCGGGTGGCTTTCCCGCATCCCCCCTCCAGCACGGGTTGGCTCTCTGGCTCACACGCTCCCTTCTCCAGCCCCATTCCCAACAAGCCCAGGCATGCCTCTCCACAGCCGCCTGCTTTTGGGACAGGAGAGAGCGGGGAGGCTGGGAACTGGGGCCAGGCAGAGCAGGCACCAGAAGTCCTCCCAGCCCAACCCCCCCCAGGAGGGGAACGCATAGCCTCTCTCTAGGTCTAGGGGCCCCAGCGCCCAACTTTAAGCAGCTATTGCTGCTTCTCTGAGCTCATTGTTGAGGGCTGGAAAAGGTCTAGGAGCTTTCAAAGAAAGCTCTTTAGCTTAACGAAGGAGACAACGGTCTTGTGCCTTTGTCCCCAAAAAGCAGGGTGCAGAGACAGGGCCGCGCTGCTGGACACCATCCTGGGGGCACCTGGCAGAAGAAGCCACGTCAGCCGCAGGGCTGCGGGGGGACCCCCGGTGAAGTCAGGGAATAGTCCCCATGGCCACTGCACATTGTCCCAGGAGCACTGAGTGTGCCCCAGGGCACCCGAATGGGATGGCCATTCCCCATCTGCTGGAGCCGTGCCCTGGGATGGAGCAGACACGATGGCTTCTTTCAGCTATCGCTCCTGCTCGCCTTGGCCCTGAGCAGGACAGGCACAGGTTGACTCTCTCCATCTACCAAGAGGATGCAAACGTTGTCTAGAGGAACTGGAAATTGAGATCCAAAAATAATCTGAGGCCAAGTGTGAACTTTGGAGGTTTGAGAGAAGACATCACAGTAAATATTAACTGTATATGAATTTAGACCCCTTGCTCTTAACTGGCTCTTGTAGATTTAGAGTCCATGCACAATTTTTGGCTGTTACTGCCAAGTGCCTCAATTCCCCAGGCTGCACAATGAAATTGGTGAGATTTATTGATTTCCACAGGAAATAAAGGAAAGACAAGCAGGATCTGTGCCTGTGTACAATCTCTGTTCTCATAGCACAGCCATGCTGCTAGCACCTGCACTCACGAGCATGCACACATGCCAGTGTGCCACGGAGAGGGAGATGGAGAACAGGGTCCCTCAACTCAACATCAACACTCCTGACTCCACTGTCACCCCAGGCCAGCACCACGGAAAACGCAACCCTCACTGAAGCCAGCAGATTGACCCAGTTGCACATGAGCATGGATCTCTGGAGCTGGAATTCGGGGCTTCTCAGAGAGGGTAATGCTTATACTGGTGAGGCCAGTTCCATGGACAGCCCATCCAGGGACAGCAGAATGACAGTGGGAGCTGGACTGCTATGCAAGATGAGCCATTGCCAGGCTCCAAGCTCCAGTGAGGGACTTTCTCCCCCAGTGTCACTTCATTTTATCAGTGTGCGTCATCAGGTCACCATGAAAAACCTCAGAACCTTCCTTCTGTAGTCGTGATCAGAACCTTCCTTTATTAAATTAATGACACTGCCCTATTTGTCCTCTCACTGTTAACAAGCAGCGACGAGGGCTGGAGGAGTGCTGCTGAGCAGCTCCTGGAGCCAGGCTCCTGTCAGCCAAATCCATGTCCAGCAGCGCCGCAGACACAGCACGTAGGAGTGGGAGGAGGTACTAACCCACGTGCAAGCAGGTCTCCGGCATAAACGTGGTGGGTTTCCCTTCTCCAGTACCCCTCAGGATGCTGTGCTGAAGCATCAGTACAGCTCTGCAACACTCATTTAGCCACAGGGACAAGCTCATCTCGCTGTCTCTGACTGGACTAACACGACATCCTTCCTCAAATACCTCTCTCACATGGGACAGATGAAAGCACACACTTAAATCCGCGCTGCTAAAATGATCCCCTCTGGGATCTATCAACCCCTTCCCCACGACTGGGGTGACACATGCTAGCAAGGAGAAAGACCTTCCTTGGTCAAACACCCTCAGTTCACAATAGGAAGCTTTTTCTGTCCCAGGGTTCCTGGAGACATGACAACCATTTGAAAAAAAAGATGTTCTCTGCTCTGCAAACAAGCCCCAGCAGCAGGTCAGCACCACCCACTCCTTCCTCCAGCAAAGGAGAGGTCATTGTCCTGTTCTCTGGAAGAGCAGGATTACAGGGGTGGAAAAAGTTCAGAGACAGTCACTCCCAGCACAGACCAACTCAACCCGATGCTGAGATAAGACCACTCCTTGACCCCATCACACAGGCCCCATCAGTGGGAAGCCAGCAGGGGAACGCTGCAGAATATCCCCCCTATCCCCCATAACCCAAACTAGCCACAGCAGTATTTCCTATTATGTCTCCATAACCTAATCTGACCCCCTCTAGGGTCTGCAGATTAATATCTGAGAAAGCTCACAAGTCCAATCACCCAATTACAGGGAGGAAAGGTTTATCCTATCCAAACAGCATGAAATGTAACATAGACCCAACTATCCCCTCCCTCCCAAGAGCCAGATCTCAATCCCTAGCAAGCTGAACAAACTGGGAAGGGGTCACGGGGGAGATGGGGAGGGTCTCTCCCGGCTTTGTATCACATGAAACCTGCAGGAGCAGCTATTTTAATTGGCAAATCCCCTGACTCAAGGTTTAATCCCTCTCCATTTCCCTCACAGCAACACAGGGAACAGATGAGGTCCCCCACCTTGAGCCACTGCCCAACCCGAGGAGCTCCCATTGTGTTGGGGAATGGCAGGTGACGATGGGCCTCAGGACACACAGCGTACACCCAGCTTGGGGGGCTGGTACCACCACGTGCCACCCCACGCCGAGGTGCCTGTGGGCTAGAGCAGCCTTGCTGCTGGCAACAGGCAGGATCACAGCCCAGAATGATTGCAACGTCCCCACAGTACCTCCTGCATTGGAGCTCAGAGCTTTCAGGACAAAATAGGCTGTCCCAAGGCAGCCTTTGTGCCTCCTTGGATCCCTTTCCTACCCTTATTTCCTTCCAGAGAAGTGTGGAGGGACGCTGTCTAAATTTTGGATTGTATTTCAGCCACCTGACAAAGCTGAACGCATGGGAAACCTCAACAGCAGCCAGAGGAGTGGAAAGCAGATTCCCCAGCCCATCCAGGACCTCATCTCAGGCTTTGGCTAGAATGAAAGGAACATGCAAAATCTCCAGAAAGTTCCTAACCTGGCAGGGAACCCCAGGCTGGGCGTCATTCAGAGCCCATCCAAAGGGAAGACCCATGTTTTTCACTCAGCAAGCATGCCCAGGTTTCCTCCCAGAGCAGGGTTGTGTTGCATCTGCAGATGTCCCACAGCCTAAATTTTCCAAGTAGCTCAGGGCTGTATTACCAACTGCAAGCTTTGCAAACACAGACTGAGCTTCCCCCTCCCCAAATTCCAGCCACAATGTAATGATTAGAAAAGCCTGTCTAGTCAATAAAGGCTCCTACGAAAAGGTTCCACTGAACTGCACTCACATGCCACGATCCGTCTGGCTGCGTTAGCAGCCTTTGCTTTTGATGCTTTCTGACAAGATGGATTTGTGGCCTTGGACTTTTCCAGATCAGGAGAAACTTAATCCAAGAGGATAAAATTACGGACTAGTAAAAATACTCCGCGACTGGCCTCATTAACTGCCATTTAAGAAGTTCAGAGCCTTCCTAGCTAGAAGGGAGCATCTACAGCTGTCCTTTGCCTTGAGAGCGAGCTAGCTCCGCACAGACAGCACAAAGCCCTGGGCAAACACTGCTCTCAAAGTGCATGGCATGCTCATGGCACCATCCAGGCTGCTCTGTCCTCTGCAGTCAGCAGGGAACAGGCAGGCAGTCCCGGCTCTCCACCTAAGAAGTGATTTGGGAGAACGCAAAGATAATGCCCAGTTCCGCCCAAAAGGTGTCTGGGCAGATAAAAATAAATAAATAAATAAATAGAAACCCTGGAACAACCATATGGAAATGTGAATTAATGAAATATTTCAGCAACTGACTCAATCCTAATTGAGAGCTGAGAACCCTCCACCTCCCTTCTGCTTTCCAGGATACAAAAATGACACTAGTAGGTGGAAATAACTACAGCTGTCCCAGTGGGAGAGAAATCAGTACTTCACAGTCAGTGTAATGGCCAAAATTAAGCACTTGCTTGGTGCTATTACACAACACATCCCAGGAAGCAGCTTCCAAAAACTTGACCTTCTCTTCAAAGGCATCTTTTTGAATCATCTTTCCTGTTGCCAACAAGTGGATTCAGCACTCAAAATGGGTACTCTGGGTGTTGAAAACATCTTTACCCGTGTGCTGGTTGAGAGGCAGCAGCAGTGACAGGCTCCATGCAGCAGCCCCATCCTGCCCAGGCTCTCCGCACACAGGCGTTCCCAGATGAAGCTCTGCTGCATCTCTGCCCCCAGCACGTAAGCGAGCTAGTCCTCACCGGTGGTGGTCTGGATCAGCCGCACCTTCCCTCTGAGCAACCAGCTGAGATCCAACAGGCAGATCACCAAGGAACGAGCAGGCAGGGACAACTAGCAATGCTGGGTCACCAGCTCCTGACCACCATCCTCTACTCTGGTGATGTTCAAGAACCTGTTCTGAACACAAGTCAAACACAGAGATGCCCCCAGAAAGAGCTGTCTATCACTCCCAGTCTGAGCACCAACCTTCCTGACCACCAGCATCGCTGCGCTGAGTCTGCTGTCAGGGAGAGCAGAAGAAAAACAATGGACACTGTGGTCTCTTTTCCAAGTCACAGCTTGTGATCCACCAGTTGCAGAGCCTATGGACCCTGGGCCAACTTCCAAATCAAAAATCATCTACAACCCCAACCTACATCTCTAAAGAACGAGCACTGCTCCACAGGGCTTTACAGAGGTAGTCGATAGATTGCCCACGCTCAAGTTCATTAGCATCTCTAACATCAACTGGTTTAAACACTTGTGCTTTAACATCTTCCACACTTCACTGGCATAAATTAAAACTCTGGATGTTCATGTATTTACCCAACTCCTGGCCGGACCTCAAGCTCATACAGCTTTCTAAGGGCAGTGTCAACTCCTACTACGCTCTGGTGCCCAGGCTGTGTGGAAGTCAGGACTCTAAAGATGATTTTAAGGCATTCAATAGGAGTGCAACCTGGTTGTACAGAGATTGCACTGACTCCTTACTGACAGGCACAGTGTGTGTGCTGGCCAGCTAGTTTTTCTCCTTCTTCTTCCAGCCTATCCCTGGTTTTCACACAACAGCAGCAGACAGCTTGCACACAAAGAGGGGGTACTGGAAGTGACAGTTGCCATAGCTATATCTATACAGCCCCAGCCATCCAGACATGTCAGCACGACGATCTACAGAACACAGTTAAGTTATAAATAAGATACTCTCAAGCCTCAATTTGGAGCACAACTTGCAAGTGTACAAAACACTCAGCCTTCCACTTTGACCTCTCTCACTTTTTTATAGACACGATGTGTATTCAGACTCCTCTGCAGAACAGCATCGCTCCGAGACGCCTGCAACGCTGGCGCAGTGACGTGCACAGGTTTTATGTAACCATACCCTCAGCTCCTGTACATCGTTCTACCCTCTCTAGTCTCCAGACACCCTCCCCAGCTGACCTGCTACCTCTTCTTCGTGCCACAGTCCTGCATACAGAGGGCCCAATATACCAGAGGACTCTGACCAAGCTGCCAGAATCTGCATGCTCCTGCTCTGAGGTCTATGTGATTCCAACAAGCTCATTCAGCAGGCTGTGCTTCTGTCCTCCTCCTTTCTCCAAGGATTACAAGCTATTCTGGACGAGGGCTACCTCTTCTTAGGGGAGGACTTTTTACAAGAGCCTGTAGTGACAGGACAAGGGGGAACGGGTACAAATTGAAAACAGGGAGGGTTAGATTAGATGTCAGGAAGAAATTCTTCACAGAGAGGGTGGTGAGGCACTGGAACAGGTGGCCCAGAGAAGCTGTGGATGCCCCATCCCTGGAAGTGTCCAAGGCCAGGCTGGATGAGGCTTGGAGCAACCTAGTCTAGTGGAAGGTGTCCCTGCCCATGGCAGGGGGGTTGGAACTAGATGGTCTTTAAGGTCCCTTCCAACCCAAACCATTCTGTGATTCTATGAACATGATCACTGCCCAGCCAAAGAGACCCAGGAGCAGCCAGGATCCCTCGATGTTGTGAGAAATCATAAGTCTTGGGAGTCCCTGCTTAGACCTCACCCATGCGTCTGCGACACAGCATCTCATGACCAACAGCGGCAGTGCTGTATAAAAGCAAGTGAGCAGTGTACTTTGTTGGATATTTTCTTCAGCTAACACCCCACAACACCCCCAACCACATGGACTCAGCTGTTGGCACACGCTGAGCTGCAGAAATGGTATCACAGAAAAGGGAGGGAACCACAGGGTAAGAATCTGCGTGGAACACGACAGAAAACGATGAGCTGCGAGAGAGGTGGAGCCTCACAATCCTTTTGTGCTCTGCTAGCAGCAACACAGAGCAAGCAGCGCAGCGTAGCAACGTGGCCTTTGCACCCACTGTCACCCTCAACCGTAGTGACAGCAAGTGACGCTTCGCTCCTCTGCATCTTCCCAGTCCCACTCCCTTGGACAGCAGAGCACAAGCAGGAGGAGGCTGCACACTCGAGGAGCACAGCTATGGCACGTGCTTTGCACGGGTACGGTGCTGACCACCTCGAAGGTGGGGAACGACTGGGAAGCGCAGTGCAGTTCAGTGCTCAGTTTGTGGGTCCTGGCTGAGGAGTGAGCACAGGGCAGGGAACACAGCTGGGAGGATCCAGAACCTGCACCCCTCTCTGCCCTCAGAAGTGAGTACCGTTGATGTTGAGGGTCTTGTGTGGAGGTTATTTCACCGCCCAGCTGTTGTGACCTCAGAGAAGGCATTTTATCTCTGCATCTTGAGGTTTTCCTCCATCTGCATAGCAAGGGAGAGCCCATTTCTACCTCAGAGCATGCAGGGTCTGACTTACCATGAGCAAAGTGCTTCCAGACACTCCCACAGCTCACATGCTCCAACCACCACCTCTTCAGGCCTCCCCACCATCCCCTTTGCAGGCGCATGGTGGCCACCCCCAAGTCTCCCCCTTCACAGATGTTCAGAGACCCAGCAGCAAACAAGACGTGGGCAGGAGGAGAAGAAAACTGCACCAGGGAGAGGAACATTAAGGAAGGAACCGAGTTGCTCCCGGAGCTACAAAGCATCACAGCAGTGACACGGCCACCACTCCAGAAGCGATGCAGCCCCCCGCCAAGCCTAAGGACCCCAACCCATCACACAGCCCAAGCCCAGCCCCTTGTCCTCCCCCAGCTGTCCCCAGGCCTGCTGCGTGTGCTACAAACACATTCAAAGCGCTTTTTAAACCTTGCATTTTGCACGCTCACGGCAGCCGCCCCAACCTGCACCAGCCCCCAGGGTGGGTCTGCCCTCCCAGGGACGGTGTTAAACCAGGCAGGGGCCTGCCTGTTGCCACCCAAAGATTACACCCTTCATCTTTCAGGGGAGGCTTCCCACCTCAGCTCCCAACCCTAAAACCAGGGAAATGATCCTTCTGTCCATTGACCCATCATGGGCTGGCCGATGCAGCGCTCCAAGGGGGACGGTCTCAGGCCCAGCTCCCACGGGGGGACCTTCTAAGCCAGGGCCACCACGATAAGCAATGGTGATACAGCACAGGCAGGGATATGGCCTGGCTCCGGCAGCCAGAACCAAGACATAAAAAGCCCTTTGCGCCACGGTCATGTTATCCCCTTGTCCCTCCCCCTCATTCCCCTTTGGAGCTTCTTAACTTCAGAAACCTTCCTCCAGAGGAGTGTTGGAGTGACAGAAAACATTTTCCAAGCCTAATATCAGTTCCAGATGTTCACAGCCATTTCAGTTTGTACCTCACCCTGTAAAACACATTTCTCCCTCTTCCTCTCTCAAGTGCAGCGCCTGCTTCGTCCATGACATAATGCGCTGGCGGGCTTGGCCGCGCGCACACACACACACACGCTCGCACCCTCGTCGAGAGCCCCATGTTCAAACAAAGAGCATCACTCAACTACAAAGCCGTCACACACATGGAGTTATGAGTAATTTCCACAAGTTTTAATAAACAGTTTGGGATGTAATTGCTCTCCGTCTTCTCTGCTGGCTCCCGAGCGCAGAGCCGCTCGCTCCCTGCACGCTGGTGTTGAAAGCGCGGTTTGTTTCGCACACAAGTTCACCTCCTATTAGCCTCAGATGGTCCAAGGCCTGTGTTTTTCTAAGCACCAGTAATAAACCTCTTTAAAAAGCACGTACAGCCGGGGGCAGCCAACCCAAGCGAGCTCCCGGCTCCTTCCGCCCCATCCCGCGGCATCGCCACCCCGCACAGAGTGTGGCAGGGAGCAGAGGGGATGCACGTTACACCAGCCTCAAAATTCCATCGTGATTCTGCTCCAAGAATAGGAACAAATATTTCCCAGCTGAAGAGAAAGGCTTCACCTTTCAGTTGTACGGCATGGGGGAGGCCAAGGCGTTTTGCAAGGGTGAGAGACTGAAGGGTTTTGAGGGGCAGGAGGGAGGCAGAAGGCAGGTTAGGCAGGGGTCAGGTACCATCTAGACTGCCATGGGGCTGAAAAGCAGGTTGTCACAGCTCTAGCCCCAGCAATGCCGGGAATCCCAGTAACAAATCCCAGCTACAACTACAATAAAACAAACGAATAAACCAATGTACAAGCACAAATTAATCTTTCCATGAACTAGGCTCAAGAGGTCCAAGGGATGAATGGCAGCTCCCCCAGGAACCCTCAAACCTTGCAGGATCCCCCCAGCTCAGCTCTGCCACACTCTGCAAATACCCATGGTGCACCTCCCTGCAACGGGAGCAAGTCCTCCAACCTGCCTTCGGGCAGGAGAACAATGGGGAAGGAAGATCTGCCAGTATCCATCAAAAGCCATCCAAATTTCACATTCCACACCCTGCCCCCAAAGCTTCTCCCTTCTGGGATTGACACTGTTTTTCTGGATGCTGTTCAGATGTGATGGATGTGCTGCAGCAGGATGAAGGTGTCGAGGGGAGACCCACGGCAGGGCTTTTGGCCAGGGGAAGCACCATACCAAGCAAAGCCTTTTTGAGCTGGAGCAGTCAGCATCTCCACAAACCTACAAAGGTATTTGCAAGAATCAAGTCATCTGGCATTAGGGGCCTGTAGGGTAAGAAAGGAATGAAGGCAGGAATGTTGTTTGGTTGTAACCAACACAGAAAAAAAGGAGAGATTTAGGATTGGCTTTTCTCTTTAATTGTTAATGGGGTAATTCTGTCCCAAACAGTCCCGTGTGACGTTCCCCCCCACCCAAGCAGGGAGAGGGGAGGGCAGGTCCCCACAATGAATTCAATCGCCTGTCAAACACATGGCAGTCATAAAAGGAAAATAATAATAATAATCTGTATTTCCTACTCTGGCTGCCAGGCAAAGATCCAGCCACTTCAAAGGCAAAACCCCAGGTTTCCTCGATCTGGCCTCACCTGTCCGACGTGTGAGCAATCTGGAATCCCCATCCAAAACAAAGCCCCTCCTTTGGAGGCTTGTTTTCTTTCTCCGTTACTGGAGAGTACCCCTCCAAGATAAAGAACAAGCCTTCCATGCTGTGAAACCAGAAACATAACCCAGGGGCCATGGCCACATCAGGCAGCTCTGGAAGGGGATGCTGGCAGGACTCTGCAGGAGAAAGCTCCTGTGGGACAGGACTGGCATATGAGCCAGGAACCAGAGCTCCATCTTGGGAGTGGGGGAGTCTCCAAAAACAGACGGGCTCCCCCAGGATGTGGGGCTCTGGCTCTCTCCAGCAGAAAAACCCCAGCTCTTGTAGCACAAAGTTTGGATACAGTGGTAAGAGAGGCTGTAGAAGCAGAATAGATGGGTCTGAGATGAAGAGAGAGGGTGAAAACTTCCCCATGGCTGTGAGCTGGAGCAGTTGGCTCTGTGGCAGCTCATGGCAGCAGAGGGCTTGGCCTAGAGGGTCTTATAAAATTAGTGAGGAGAAGGAAAAAGCCACCACCACAAGCTCAGACAGCTTTTGACCAAGACCTAAGGGCTGCCTGCGCGCAACTCCCAGTTTGGCTCCAAACAATCTCCCTGGGATGCCTTCCCAATGGAGAAACGCAGACAAACGTCTTGCCAGGATGTCTAGGAAGCCCCTGCAAAACTGCAGGAGCACAGCAAGGTTCCCCCCTCCACCACCAGCCCTGTCCTCATGTTCAGCCTGGTCCCTTGTCCTTGAAGCATTCAGGACATGCATGCCTTGCAGAAGCTGACCGGGCTCCACCTGAAATCAAATTAGATTTTTAATCACCTGAAGCAGTAGCTGTTGCAGAGCTTTGCTCCAGTGATGGACAGAAATCTCCCTCTGTTCCCTTACCGGGGCGGGGGCTGAAATTCAGTACTGACAGCATCTGGGAGGTGGAGCCCTTCACACAAATGTAAACCTCTGCTTTGGTCAACACCACTGGCTGCCTATGACACATCACCTCAGCCTCTCCAACAAATGTCATCCAAAATCCTGGAGCAAAAAGCAGTAGGAGGTTTTGCCTGGCTTTCCATGCAGCAGTAGCATCACCCAAGGTCTCAAGGACTATCTTCTGAAACACACCATTGATTCACCCAAATCAAACCCCATCCTTCATGCCCCTCCACCTTGCCCAGCAGCTCGTGGAGCACGGCCTGAATTGCTGACAAAGGTTTGCAAGGCACAGGGCACCCAGTCCAAGCCTGAACTGGAAATCAAACTCCAACCCAGAGAAGTTTCAGGTTCCCCTGGGAATGTTTTTTGCTGCTTAAATGATTCCTCTAAATATTACAGGCTACCAGCTACTTCAACAGGTGTGCAAGGCAACTTGAAGTGTCCTTTCGAAGGCTGGCATGCAAGGCAGTACTCACTGGAACAAACCAACAAAGTCCTTGAGTCGTTGAGGGCTGACCTTCCTCCCACACCCATCATCCTGTAGCATTTCAGATGGATCAGATCGAACAGTTGCTTCAATCAGAAACTCCAACTCACAGCTCTCCCACCCAAAAAGGGCAAATAATTTCTTTCTGCCAAGCCACATTTTTGCATTTCCCCTTCCCCTCAAACACTCACATCCGCAGAAGCCTTCAGAAGCCTCTCCTGAACAGAGAAGGTTGATACTCCACATAACGCCTTGGCTCCCTGCACCGTTCTCCACACAAGCAGCATCTCCCAGCCAGGCGGGACACAGGATGCACCGCCACACGCCCTTGGCACCGAGGGAAGCTTGCCCTTGGCAGCTGCACCCACCTGTGTAGAGGTCTGTGTCCGTGTACTCATCCACCTTCTTGTGCTGCAGTACATAGTCCGACACCTTTGTCCCAATGGCAGGCTGCACATCCAGCCACTCCAGAGAGACCACCGTGCTGGAGGGCTCCACACTGGGGGAGAGCCGCAGGCTGGGCAGGAGACAGGAAAGAAACCAAATAAGCCATCAGCTGCCTTTCAAGGGAGGAATCTCTCTCTACAAGCAGCACAATCCCCGGCAGGGCTCACACTCGTCCCCAGGGGTGTGTGCACAGACCCACAGGGCAGGGACGCGAGGGAGGAACAGATGGGCGAGCACAGAACTTAGGGTTGAAGCTCAGCTGGGTCCAGCCTACCGCAACATGTGTTCTTACCTGCTCCTGGAGAAGCCCAGGTCATTCAACCATGCCACCCCAAACATCCCATCTAAAGGAGCCTTCATCTCCCGGGAGAACTGCTGACCCTCAGCAGCCCCACATGGGAACCAAGCCCCAGGGGCAGACCCAACTTAACCTCCACGTAACCCAGCAGGGTTGGGTCTATGGAGGGGAGGGGTCTGCAAGGCCGGAGGGTGTGGGGAAAGCTGCAAATGAGCAGATAGGTGTGAGCAAAAGCAGGGCAGCTGTGCAGGAGCTCCTGCATGGATCAGGGACCCTGTGGGGAGGGGTGAAGGTAGAGCAGCTTCAAGCTCCTGCCTGCGCTAGTGCAAAGGCATCTGCTGCTCCTTGCACAGGCAGAAACAACACCATGAAGTACAGGGCTATGAGTCCAGCTCCAAAGATACAAGCGTGTTTGTGGAACTCAGGATGGGAAATGACTCCCCTCTGAGGTTATTGGCTCACTAAGAAGCTGTTCTGCTCCTCATGGATCACTGGAGCCAGTCTTCCTGCTTTCTCAGCTAATTCCCCATCAGTTTGCTCCTGATTTGCTCTTGCTCTGACAAGCCACAATGAATTGCACTGTAATTCCATTTCTTTCAGCATCTGAAATCCCATTCTACAAGCCCTGCTAATCAGGTGATGAAAATCTATAAGGAAACCTTCCAGGGCCACAGCCAGAGCCAGGATATCCTAAATGCATCAGTCACACAGTGAGGAGCTCTGGGCTGCGGCCCCGGGGCTCGATGGTGAGAGGAAGGAGGTGCCCGTGGGCTGAGCCTGCGGGAAAGGAGCTGGTGTGGGAGGCTGTGACCCGCGGGAAGGGCTCCATCGATACGTACACAGGCGGAGGGAGAGGGCTGCAGTTCGGGAGTCCGTTCTCATCGAAGGCGTTGAGGTCACACCTGCACCAGTCTTCGATAACATCGCCTTTCCCCGAGCACCAGTATGAGCTCATCAGCGCTCCCTTGAAAGCCTGACGTGAGAACAAAAAGCGTGAACACGTGTGCTAAAGACTCGGTGAAGTCCAGCCAGAGGCTCGGCCACGTGGTGCTGAGCATCTGGGGTGCACAGAGCCCCGGGACCAGGAAATAGTTGGGGGAGGAAACAGTCCTCGGCAGCTCTGCCACAGACTGTCTGCATGGCCCTGAGCAAGCCCCTTCAGCTCCCGCGTATCGAGGGATGCTGGTTCTCCCTGGGCGCTGCTTTTGGCATGGGGACGTGGAGCGTCTGCACGATGCCTCGGGCAGAGAGGATCTCCTGTGATGGGGGACTGAGCTGCCTGAAGAAGTATAAGCCCATTTGTGACACTGGACAATCAGGGTGCCTTTACACGGCTGCTCTACGCAGTGAAACTCATCCACGTGCCCATGGCTGCTTCTGTCCCCACCAAGAATGAAGTAATTCCTACATCCCCAGCGACACAGACCACTACCAACCTTCTCATAGGTTTGTTATTTATATGAGCTGCCCTCCTGCAAGCAAACTGCTGCTTTATTCACTTGCGTAAAGAATACTCACAAGCAATATAGCAGCATTTTCTTCTATCTTTTTCCAAGGAAATAGTAAAATCCTGTCAAATACTCGCAGTGTTTCCCAGACGGACTATCACCAGCCTGACGCAGAGCTTTCCTGACTGCTCCGACTAATGCCAACGGATCCCCAGAGTACAGCTGCCCATCTGCTGGGCTCTGAGGCAGAAACACACTGACTGAATTCCCACAGCCCCTCAGGCCTAGGCCTGCAGTGTCTTCCCTGTGCTCATCCCGCAGCTCAGGGTGGTTGGCATCAGTCCCCACGCTGCAGGATGGGGCATCCCTCGCTGCGTACCCTGCTGTAGTTCGGACTTCATGGTGATTTCTCCTGCTACCTGTGCCTGTTGTGCTGAATTAAACCTCCAGCTTGGAAGAAAGCATGTCTCCTTGCACACACACACACACGGCCTACATTCAACCCAACCCTTTTTAAAAGCACAGTTTGGGGACAAAATGCCTTCACGGGTCCTCATCCATGTACAGCAGCCCCGCTGCCAGCCTCGGCACAACCCAGCTCGCAGCAGCACGATTCCGCCCATTCAGAGCCGCCTGCGGATGCCTGGCCCCAGCGATACGGCACGCGCTGCCAGGTTACGCCTTACAGATAAAACCGTGCCCTTTGAGGAGGACAGGGATGGCTCCAGCGCTGCGGCATTTAGCAGAAAACTCTAGGAAAAGCGCCATCCCGGGGAGGTTTGTGAACAGAGGAGGTATAAATAGAGCCTGACGTCAGGGCTCCCATTGTCCGGGGTTTTGTCGCTCTCCCCGAACACCCCGAGCACCTTTAAAGAGGCGCCTTGAGGTTCTCACGTCTGAAACCTTTTCTGCTTCCAGGCATTTACAAAGTGAGACTGTTCCAGAAGGAGAAAAAAAAAATAAAGGGGGAAAAAAAGGAAGGAAAAAACATGTGAAAGAGAGAAAATGTGACGTTGTTTTATTTTGTTCTTTAGAATGTAATCGAAGCACTGGGCTGGAAAGGGCATCGCAAAGTAATTGGAGAGCAGAGAAGACAGGAGTTTATCTGACACATGGATAAATGGGTGCAGCTATGCTTCTGAGGAGAGCAGCGGGTCCATGCAGGATAGAAACAGAAAGCGATGCACGCAGATAGATGGAGCAACATGTGCTCTCCCCAGGAAGCAGGATAAATACCTGTGTTCTGGGTACAAGTGTGCACAAACAGATGTTGGGTGATGCCCAGCTGCACCCGCAGCACCACACCGTTGTCACCCTGTCCCCGACCCCCACCGCTCTGCATGCTCCCTGCCTGGCACCTAACCCACCTCCTCCCAGCATCCCCAACCCAGGGAAGAGATCCCACCGCCCCCATCCATGCCCTTTAGCCAAATCCAATAGTCAATTCCTTCCTTCTATTATTTTTCCCGATGGCAAGTGCAAGGCTGGATGAGCAATCCCCTCTGCTCTGCCTGCCCAGCCTCGCACACATCTTAATTAGATCCTGCAGGTACCCAGTTGTCATCTGCCTTGTGTCAACCTTCGCACAAACGAGGTTAGCTAATCGATGCGTCCTTCAATTGCACTCATTAAGGCGAGCGCACCTACGTGCACGAACCGGGTTACTGGGAGCAGGGCTGCTGCCTCCCTCCCGTTTCCAGCAGCCGACTGATGGCAGGGATGGGCTGGGGTGACGGGCAGCCAGGACTTGCCTTCCTGCACTATCCAGCGGGATTTCTAGCCAGCGGTCTCCTGGGTTTTCCTGCTGGCGCTGGGGAGCGTGCGTTGAAGGGCGTGGAGGTGGCAAGAGTGAACTGATGAGGGGAAAGGGCAAAATTGTGTGGAAAGAAAGGATGAAGTTCCCCTCATGAGGACGTTCCCCCTTGCTTTCAAAGGTCCATGGGGACACCAGCCCATTCCCTGGGAAAACACACATGCTCCACAGAAACTCCAGGAGGAATAGAGGGTCAGTGAGCTTTGAGGGCTCTGGTCCTCCCAGCCCTGAAGCCAGATACAGCCAGTTCACACGCAGCCCAACTCCCTTCCCTCGCCTCCCCAGCCTGGCCCAGGCTCTGGCAGTGGCAGGGCTGCTCTCAGGCCCTGGTCAATAGCAGCAGTGGATGCTGCCTTCCCCTGCAGCAGTGACTGCTTTGGCCAGCCCAGCCCAGAGACATGCTGCAGGCATCTGCTCCTCCTGGGGGTGGCAACTGCATGGAAACCTCTCCCCCTCTGTCTCCTGACAGCACAGCTCGGGAGGTACGGGACTGCTCCCACAAACCCAGGGGAATGGCAGCTGCCATGTAACCCAGGAGCCCAATGGCACAGAAGGACCAAGAACAATGGACAAAGGATGCAGCGAAGGTGATGAGACCCATCCCATGGGCAGCTGCAGCCTTCACGAGAGCTGTGGATGGAAATGCACAGGGACTTCCCTGGTCTGTGGTGGCCACCCCCCCCCTCCTGCCTTGGAGTGGGCACCTCCACACCTCCTGTCCTTTCTTGCTGCCATGCCTGGAAACATGCAGCAAACACCCTCCTCCCTGCCAGGAGACACCATGTACAACAAGACGACCATCTCCAACACAACCTTCTCCAACGCAACCATCTCCACATCCGATACCACCATGCTGATCACGCCAATCTACTAAGCTCTGGAACCATGGAAGGCTTCCCAGGAGCAGCCCTGACTGCTGGGGATGGCAGAGTGGCCCCCGACACCCCGTCCAGTGCTTGCCAGCCACTTCCTGGGATCTCAACACCCCTCTGTGCCCTAAGGCAATTTTATCTTTCATTTAACAGTATCCAAATTGTATTGTTTCCCTGTGAGTCAGCCCATTTAGTTTATGTCCTTCAGTGCCAGAGGGGAAATTTATGAGATGAGAAACTGGCTCAAAACGTTTATTTTCTAGATGACGAGTCATGCCATTAGATATATAGCATTATGAATCATAGGAACAGCATCTAATTTGCTCTTAAAGGTATAATAGGTCTGACTCTCCACACCCATACACACACATATATTGGATTGATAGTTCCCCCATAGGATGGCTAGTTCATTTGCTTTGACACGAGCAAGACTTACAGGACCATAAAGTCCCATCTTAGCCTAAGTTAAGCCTATTCATAAAAAAAATATTAGGGAAACGAATGATCAGCTAAGCACATTCATCCTACAGTTGATTGCATATGGATCTTTCTCCTGTTGTTATTTGTGCTCAGGGGGAGGCCATTTGGCCCCGTTTTATAGCTTAGACACTCTGCAACAGAATAAGGAAGAACATTTCCTTTGTCCTCTGTTAGACCTGGCTGATGGAGGGAGAAGCATCAAGTTATTTCTGACCGTGGGTTCTCTGTTGACATCCCCCAAGAGGTGAATTATAGGACATGAAGGAACCTTTCAGATCAGTATTTGCAGGACTCAGCATGCAAGGCAGGGGCTGGTGTTTCCAGATGGGGTACTGGAAAGAGCATGTGTTGGGTGCTTATCTGTTTTTGAACATCTGGTCTTCCATGGCTGACAAGGATATGAAAATCTGGCTCAGTTGTTTTTTTGAGTCTAGGTGTCTCTGTTGTTGGTATGGACACCTCAGTTTCTGGAAAAAAATATAAAAGGCAATACAGGGAAGTGAAAAAATAACCACAAATGAGCATGGAGACTAGACACAGATATGTGGGAGATATCGGAGATGACCTGAAAGCTGGCAATTCAGTACATTGTGGGTTTTGCAGTAGTATTCCCGGTCTTTGTTTGTTTTTCTTCCTCTGAATGTAGAGGGAAAGGAAGAAGAGTGGAAGCTAGCTGGGTCATGCCAGCAGACAGGTTCAGCCTCATGTCCAGGGCCACAGCAGCCAACAGAGACATTCTGTCCCTGTTTGCAGGATGGATACAGTGCCTGCACGACTTCCCTTGAGCGCAGATGGGCGCCACCGGAGGAGACAGCCCTTCTACCAGCAAATCCTGTCACCCAGCAATGCCACCCCATACAGTGCTAGACAAAACCAGGCCATGGACTGCAGCTCCTGGACACTGCCAGGGTCTGAGCAGTCTGTAGGCAGCAACAGCAATACTGACTATTCATCAAGGGAAAGAAGACTATGGGCTGTAGGCTCAGGCAGGGATTTCTCAGCCTGAATGGGATGCTACCATGATGATAGGGTGGCTGGAGGAAAAGTTTTCCATGCCCTTACACTGAGGCTTAGTGCCACTCACAGGACATAAATGCAGCTCCTTAGTCTAGACATTTCTGGGAGGTGGGGTGAATAAAAAAAAGGAGGAAACCTAAGGATTTCCCAGGCCAGAGACTCTTTCCAGGATCATGCAGTTCGCGTCTGAAAGTCTGCTCCAGGTTCAGAGCAAAGGAGGATGAAGTTTCCATACTGCTGTTGGCAGGTGATCTCATCTTGCGCTGCTCACACCCGCCCTGCCTCCGGCTGCCTGTCCCCGGGGAGCAGGATCACCAGCACTTCATCCCGGGAAGGCACATCAGCAGTTTGCCGGAAAGGTCAGGGTGCTGGAAGGGACCCAGGATGGGCAGCATCCTGATTTCTGTTATTTACGGGATCCAAGAGAGCAGCAGAGGACACTGTAAAACCTGGCAGCAGGGGAAATAAAAGCCTTCACACTACAGCGAGAGTCCCATCCTGGGGAGCCGGCTCCGCTTTCACACCTCGGCTACAAAGCTCCCCATTATAGCATCGTCGGGTGGCTACAATGCGGCTATTCTTCCCCTGGTAACGCGATCGGATGTGGGCTAAGGCTGCAGCAGGATGATCAAGCATGCGAGGAGGAGGACAAGGGCCAATTAGCAGATATTAAAACAAAGCAAAAACAAATTAAAAACCCCAGACCAAACCAAAAAACTCATCTCAACAATACAAATGCTGTCCCCATTCGCCCTGGCTCCCTTTCAGCTTTGGTGGTGGAAAAAGGAATCCCTGGCACCAGCCCTCCATGTCTTCAAGGACTGCTTCAGGGAAGCTGTGTATGCGCAGGGAGGGTGATTGGCCTCCAGCAGCTCTGCCATCGAGTGCTATATGGGGGCCAAAGGGAGCCCCTAGCCTTGGGGACGCCTTTCACCCTCTCCCCATAGCATCCTGCAAAACCTCACCCTCCTCCTGCCAGGCCCGGATGGGCAGAGGACATCAGGAGAACCAGCCCTCAGATACAGGGCAATGGGAAGGGCCCGGACGTCTGCCCTCCTGAATGGGATTCAAGGGGTATGGCCAAACCCTTCCCTGTTAGTCCTGGTTTGACTTCTCCAGCCCCGGCCTCAATCCCTCTGTCCCTGCTCCTCAGGCTCACGATTGTCTTAGTCCTGCTCAAGCCTAGGACTGACCTCGTCCAGGAATGTCTCTGCTCTCCACAGAGGGAGGTTTGATTCCCTGTGTGCTGAACCCGGATGGCTGCACGGACATTTACCCAATGGAGTCAAGGGCTCCTCTCCCAGGCACAGTCATGAGTTCAAAGCCAGCAGCAAAGCCCAGACGTTGCCCAACAAGGCAAACCCCTGCTGCAGGAGCACAGGGTCTTGAGGAGCTGGCACCAGGATCCTGGATTTCTCAGGTATGCTTTTTTCCATCTACCATGCCCTTTGAGGGCAATGTCAGCACCAAACTGGGGGTCTCAGCACGGGCGATACACTTGGGTACTCTAGCTCCTTGCCCGGGAGCTGGAATGCCACAGTGGTGAGCCCAGTCTGCACAAAACAGGGTGGGCTCTCCACCACCCTGACGGTCAGCCAGTGATGGAAAAACCATGGACATGTTACACCCCACCACGGGCCCTTCAGACTGTGTGTCCTGGTAACTCAGGGTTGGTATAAAAGCACAGAAGGGCTCCAAGCACACAGCCAGGGCATGGCTGCATCACCCTGTGCCTTACAAACAGCAAGCAACCTTGACCCCGGGACCTGATGAAGAACAACCAAGAGAACACACCAAAACAAGCTATACTTCACACTTCTGCTGAAACACAGCCATCACAGCAAGCGAGCAGCAAGGGCACCAGGAGGAAAAGCAACAGCGGTTTGCACAGCTCCCTCTGAAACTGTCACCACCGCCTTGCCATCACCTGTGGGAGCAGCTAGCTTGATGTGGGGGAAGGAAAGACACACTCCGTCACCATCAGAGCATCCTCAGCGTGAGCTGAGAGTAAGCAGTTTGAAGGATGGAGGATGGGATGGATGGAAGAGGAGCTTTCCCCTCTCACTGCCCCTACTTGCCATGTGGACCGGGGTAACTCAGCTGTCCGTCTGGCCAGGCTCGGGCAGTCACCGGAGCCGTCGCAGTGGTCCACTGGGACATGGGCACAGGCTGGGCATGCTCACTGACACGGCTCCCCTGGGCCTTGCTGCCACCCTGGGGACACAGAAGTGGTCAGGGGTGGCCATGCTCTGGTCAGTGAGGGATGGCTCCTGGGGCCCACAGGAGCTGGCAGCCAAGGTGGGAAGGAGAAATTATTTGCTCCAACCTTAAGCTGCTGTCCCAGGGGGTGACCCGGCAAGGGCTCGGCAGGGCCCAGCTTGCATGCACCACCACTGTGGTCCACACATGAGCAGCGAGGCAGCTCCCCCAGCCTCGCCAAGAGCCCTGCCAGGGTCCTCGCTGGGCATCTGCTGAGGCTGACGGGGCTGGCAGCGTGGGATGTGCTCCCCAGCAAGCCTCACATCCACTCCACGCCATGGGCTGGGTCCCAGGTGCTGCGAGGAGGCCAAGGCTGCAGGCAAATGCTGAGATTACTCAATTTTCAAATTAAAGCAAGGTCCTTGGAGTCTTCTAAAAACCCAAGCTCCACGTCCATTTGTCTCCTTAAATACATCAGGGGTTTGAGTCCGTTTCCCTCTAAGGGTGAGATTGGTCTCTCCTGCTCCCCCTTCCCTGAGCCCCCCCCACCACACCATCCTCTAAGCACTTCTGCAGCTGGCTGAGCTGCTCCGTGGGAGCAGCTTTGTGTTTGTTTCAGGGTTTTGGGGGAAGGGGGGAAGGAACAGACTACAAACAGGAGGGACTGCACTGCCGAACACACAGCCTCTTTCGTCCCCACTGCTGACCCCAGCTGCCCTGCGTCCCGGCCACACAGATGGGCATCCCCATCAAAGGTGCTCCCGGGTGTGCCAAATCTGGGTTTTGGTGCTGCTCCTGGGGCTGGTGCTGGCAGGGGCAGGGATGGGGGAAGCAGGGCATCCCCACTCCTCCCAGTGCCTCTCAGGGTTAGCTGCCTGCAGCCTAAGCAGGGGTGTGGAGGTTTGCAGAACACGCAAGCCTGGGGTCTCGCTCCCTCAGCCCATGGCTCCTGGTGGAGTCCTGGGCTATGCTGGGTGGTAGAAAGTCCATAGCCCATCCCATGCGGCAAGAGCAGGCAGCGGCATGTTGATAGGGGAGGAGGAGGAAGGCCATCACAGGCTGGCATTCTGCTGGGATGACATGTGGCTCTCCACTCCTTTGGCTCCAGGATGTTGACTAGAGGGAAACCAGCCCGGGTCACCACATCTCTCCCATCACATGCACTCAACAGCATCCTGCCCTCGAGGCATCGGGGGCATTTTGCCAGCAAAAAGTCCCACAACAGGTAGAAGCTCTTTGCTGTTGGGCCTGGCCAGCTGCGGGCACTGGTGGAGCTTTCTTCCACAGTCCTGCAGTACAGAATCTCCAGCTTCATACAGACACAGCACTGGAGGGACCACTCCTTTGACCACACTGCACTGCAGCAGCGCACGAGTGAAACAGAAGGGAGATGTGGGCAGACGGCATCGCTCAAAGTAAGATGCAGGTTCCAGAGATATCCAGAGGAGCCACTGCCAAGGTCACAGCTTTGCTGTCTTTTTACGTGTCTTGAACGCCTGCTGCGAGCGTTTGGACTGAAGAGCAATGGAGCAGTAACACAATGGAGCTGTCACAATGCTGCTGTAACACAACGGTGCTGTAAACCTACTTGGACTAGTTAAATTCCACCAGCTCACCGGGTTTGGTGGAAAGAGGACTCCAGCATTGCCTCTGCCCCAGCAAGCAGTCCTTCCTCTGTGAAACCTTCCACCCACAGCCACGTCAGCCATGATGGCTATGAAAAAGCCGTTCAACAAAGCCCTTCAAAAGGGGTTGGACTTTCCCCTCCTGCCAGTGCTTGGACTTTCAAACACATTTCCTTGACCCTGGGAAGCTCCTTGCCGTCCCCAGCACTGCCAAAGTCCTCAGCCAGGCTGCAGCTATCAGCAACGATGCCATTAAACCACAGGAGGAAACAGAAGCCCATCCTACCAGGGGCTCAACGTGTAAAGTTTTCATTGCATGCAAGAAGCAAAGGAAGGGATGTCAACAACTGGCAGTGCCCTGCCCAGGCGCCCAACACACTGCTCCTCCCCGCTGCTGGGAGCAGACGCGATGCTCGAGCAGGACTAGGGGACAGACCAAACCCACACACAGTGGAGAGTTTCCTTAAGCACAAATGCCTCTGGACAAAAGGGCAGCAAAAGGCAAAACCTGACTCCTCCTAAATTTCAAGCCCTTGCTTCAAGGCAAGAAGAAAACAGCAGTTCCCAATGACATGGAAATAAAGAGTTTCACAACTTATTTCACACGGGCAAAGCAATATATTTTCACCTAATCTCCCTCTTGGAAATGGTCAGTTTTAGCTGAAATCAGACATGCACACACAGAAAAATCACAAATCAGCACAAGGCAGACACCCAGCATGGAAACTTAAACTCCAACACTTAGAGTCTGGCAAGGTCATCAGCAACCGAGAGCACGGCCTCGCACAGTGCGGCAGTTGTAAATTTTTAGGAGTGCGTAACTCACTGCATTGAGGCAGATGAAAAGACAAACTAAAAACCCTACACATACTGAAGTGGGCAAAATGTCTTTACCTGTGCCTTGCCTCATCCCTGCTGCCAGACTTGTAGGGGAAAACTTTGAGACAACTTCAGAGATGTTTGTATCCACCTTATCAATGACCTTGCTTTCTCTGTGCATACATAGTTATCCATGTGGACATATATGCAAAAGAGATAGATCTTCACTGTTTACAATTATTATTTTTAATACCACAGGGGATTTGGGATCTGCTGCAGTTCCCAAAAGGCCAGTATTTGCTGTATCCATTGAGCATTATCCACCCGAAGGAGGAAAAGCAGGCAGAGGAGCACTCAGCAGCAGAGGCTGTGCTTGGAGGTGCAGCCCTTGGCATCTGCAAATCTTGTTATGCCACAGGCAAACGCCACTCTGCTAGTGCCTAGGACCCTCCCAGCTCTCCTATCTGATGCTGACAAAGGACATTTCACCATCCAGGCGGTACATGAGGTGCTCCTGATGCTACCCACCCTCTGGGAGCCTCTCCCGGTGCAGGGCGAGGAAGCAGTTTAAGGCTTTCCAGCACACTCACAGTGGGCCAGGGCACACTGCGGGGTCTTGGTGACAGGGTGATGCCTCCAAGGAGGTGGTGGCTTCCCACCACGCCCAACCCCCTGCCCTTTCCTGGCCGCCCTCCCTTCCTACTCATAGGGCAAGTCGAGGGAAGGCCATGCCCTGTCTCCACAGGCATCCCTCGTCCCCAGCTCACTAAGCCGCGAGAGGCATGGGGACATGTTCTTACACAGGCAGCACTAACCTCACAGTCAACCACCTTCTCTAGGGCATGGGCATGGCTACTGTCAGCTCCATCCCCTCCGCAGAGGTGGGGGCAGCTTTGCCTAGCCAAGAGAGAAGGTTTGTGCCACGCGATCCCCTCCAGCAGCGGTGGATAACAGTCCTCAGGCACCGTGACCCATCCCTGCCCGCGGGGCTGAAGGGCAACAGGGGGAAGAGAGGGAGACAAATCAATATCCTGCAGGAGACAGGCTGATGGAGAGAAGGATGAGAAGCAAGCTGGGGGGGAAGGGACAGAGGGAACGGGACAGCAGGTCAGATGAAGGTTTAAGAAGTAAGCAAGAAGGGGAAAGTGCTGGAGCTGGTACAAGACAAGGTATTCATGTTGAGGGAATCATAGAATCATAGAATGGTTTGGGTTGGAAGGGACCTTAAAGATCATCTAGTTCCAACCCCCCTGCCATGGGCAGGGACACCTTCCACTAGACCAGGTTGCTCTGGATCCTGGTCCACTAGACCAGGTTGCATCCAGCCTGGCCTTGAAGACAACCAGGGATGGGTTGTCCAAGAGAGAGGAGGGATGAGGAAGCCAAAAAGTGCTCCATGTGTCCTCCTGCAGCAAGGGTGGGGATGACCTCGGATGGGCTGCAGGGATGACTCCATTGAGTCAAACTGCGACCCAGTCCAGCTACATGCTGGGGGTTTGAGAGGACAGCATGCACCCCCCTGCCCCCTCAGCCCAGGACCCACCACTGTGGATGGAGCAAGGTGACCTGTCCTTGCACGTATTGCTTACTGCTAGCTCCCGGTGTCCCCTTAACCCTTGCTCAGGCAGCATCCTCCATCCTGCAGCCACCCGAATCCCTTGCCCTGCCACCCCTAACACCGGCATCGCTGACTGAGAGCACTCTGGAGCAAAGCCGGGTGGAGTCACACACACCCCCTTGCACAGACGGGCTCCCCAGGGGTGCCCTCACCTCCGGGTGAGCAGGTGGAGGGAAGAGGAGGAGGGATGCACTGAATGCAGCTTTCTGGAATCCAGCCAGGGCTTCTCTTGTTTGGTTGCTTCATTTGGGCTGTGTGTGCTTGCGTGTGTATTTGCTGGATTTCCCGGCGCCTCAGCAGAAAGCACAATGCGGGCTGGCCTCCAGCTGACGGGGCCAACCCCCCATGAGCCAGGGAGGGAGGGAAGGAGGCTGCTGCCGGTGAAACACAGGCTCCAGCTCCCCAGGAAAAGGAGGCACCCAAACGAGCCTGGCAGTGCAGGCAGCAGCAGCAGTGCTGGGAGGACAGGGAGGAGGAGGAGGGGACCTTACAGCCAGAGCCAGAGGGACAGGGTGGCATTGCCACCTGGGAGCTGAGCTAGGAAGGAGAGCTGGAGGTGAGCAGGGTCCATGGAGATCCACAGATCCTGCTGGGCTCTGCTTGTTTCCACTGCTACCCCTTCCCTGCTGCTAACCTACCTCTTGTACCCCAAAAGAAACTGTCTTCTTGCAGATAACTGCTGGGAAGCATATCTTCCTTGACTGAAGGAGCCCAGCTTTCCTACTGCTCACTGTGTACCCGAAACGCCTCTTCCCTTGGACATGCTGACAAAGGCAGGTCAATGTCTACACAAGAACTGCCCAACGGGAAGAGCAGACATGAGTGGGGAAAGGATGCAGAATGAGAAAATAGTGGGAGAAAGGGAGTTTGGGGAAAAGAGCTGGAAAGAGAGAGGAACTGAGGTTTGGAATCCAGGCACAGCTGCATGGAAGTACCAGGAGGGTTGGTAGGCAGGAAAGCAGGAATAAGATCAAGAGGTAGGCAAGGAGGGACTTGGGGGCCAGGAGAAGCATGGGGGCTCTTTTGCCCATGGATCTGGGAAGGGGATGAAGCATCATTCCTGGTGGTCACACCTCCATGTGCTAGGACTGCTTCCCGACCTGCAGCCCCCTGCGTCCCACCCACAGCTGCTGCGCGCTGGCTCACTCCCGGCACCTTAATCAAGTGCAGGCTCAGCGCTAATAAGTGACTTTAAGCAGGTCTGTCATTTTTGGACTTGAGACTGGGGTTAGAGGGCTGCGGAGGGGGGTGGCAGACGACCGAGAAAGTGGGAAATCAATCTCCAGAGGATTAACACTGAAGTTCTTGCAGGAGGCAGAGGAGCCCAGCCCCAGGGTAGGGTGACCTCCAGCTTGGCTGGTTCCTCCTGGAGTAACAGTGACCTCCTGTGGCAGTGGGCCTGGTGCGAGGGGGTGGTTATTTCCCTCTCTGCTCTGGCACTGTGCAAAGCCACACAGGAGCCTGCAAGGCTTCGGCCACCCCTCGCACAACTAGAGCTGAGGTCTCGGAGCCAGGAGTGAAGGACTGACCTGAGGCCTGGCTCCTGGGACCCCCAGGACACATCCTGCACACCAGTGTCTGGAGGGGGTGGACACCAGGAATGACTGTGGCTCCGTGTGCTTATGGCATTGCCTTCACTAGTGCAGGCAAGGAGATATAGGTCTGCAAGTGCTGGAGGTGGTGGGCAGCAGGGTCTGCCAGCCCCACCACTGACATCGCCCTGAAGCTTTCCCCACCACACGAAAACACTGCCCCGCTCCAGGGAACCCAGCACTTACGCAGAGCCTGAGGAAGGCAGATGTGAGAGGCGACAAAGGCAGGGTCATTCGGATGGAGTTGCTCCATCACCAGCTCACTCACCTCCCTGGTATCGTTGTCCTGGATCAGAGCGTACAGAGGCACCACTCGGTTGATCTCCAGCAGAACTGGCGTGGGGCTGAGCTGCTCCTTGCCAGGGCGCCGGCACAAATGGCAAGTGGACGGGCAGCGTCCTTTCTCCTCGCAGTGAATCTCCACGCCTGAGATGAGGTGGTCATCAGACAGCATCTGTGCTGTCAGCAGGCCTGAGAGGTAGGTGATGAAGGGCATGGATTTCAGCTCCTTCTTGTTCCCAAGCTCTGTTGTTTCTGGTTTAGGAAGAGGAAAAAAAACCAAACAACATTAAATCATAGAATCATAGA
>NW_010228088.1:0-12866 GCF_000690775.1 Eurypyga helias
TCCTCATCTTTAGTCACTATGTTTCCTGCTGCATCCAATAAACAATGGAGGTACTCCTTAGCCCTGCTTTTGCTGCTGATCTATTTCTAGAAACATTTTTATGTTTCTATAAATTATATAAATGTTATTTTTATGTCTTTTGTGGCAGTAGCCGGATGGATTTCTAGATGGGCTTTGGCCCTTCAATTTGTCTCCATGCATAACCTCTCAACATCCTTGCAGTCCTCCTGAGTGGTCTCCCTTTCTTCCAAAGGTCAAAAACTCTTCATTGTTTTCCTGAGTTCCAGACAAACCTCTTTGTTCATCCAGGTTGGTCTTCCTCTCTGCCAGTTTGTCTTCCGGCATATGGGTATGGCCTTCTCCTGTGCCTTTAAGGTTCCCTTCTTGAAGAACGTCCAGCCTTCCTGGACTCCTTTGCCCTTCACGACGGCCTCCCAGGGGACCCTGTCAACCAGGCTCCTGTTTAACAGGCCAAAATCAGCCCTCTGGAATTCCAAGGTAGCAGTTCTGCTGACCAACTCCTTACTTCTGCAAGAACCAAAAACTATAATTTCATGATGACTATGCCCAAGACGGCCCCCAGCCCTCACATCACCCACCAGTCCTTCTCTTTTCACAAGAACAGCTCCAGTTGGGTGCCTTCCTTAGTTGGCTCACTCACCAGCTGTGTCAAGGAGTTCTTTTCCACAGATAACCTCCTGGAATGTTTCCTCTCTGCTGTATTTTATTTCCAACAGACATCTGGTAAGTTGAAATCCCCCATGAGAACAAGGGCTAGTGATTGTGAGACTTGTCCCATCTGCTTCTAGAATATTTTTTCTGCGTCTTCATCCTGACTGGGTGGTCTATAACAGACTCCCACCATGATATATGCCTTCCCTTCCCTTCCCTTCCGAACTTAACTCATCCTACACACTCCTACACAAGCATTCTACCAATACCTTGGGTTATGTATTTTTATTTGCACTCAAGTATAAACTGTCCTTTTACATCACACGTTTGGAATGAAAAATTGCTACTGGGAACCAAAACCAGAGGCGAGCTATTTGCAAAAGGTCTAGCAGTTACCCGACATTGTACCAAGGAGTTCAGAGGAAGAGCTGGGGGGGAAGCTTTCTGTTCTTGTGTGCACCTTTAGAGAACCACTTCTGAAGAAAAGATTTGGATATTGAAAATCACAACAAAATCTATTCAAGCTAAAATCATTTTCTCTAGCCAGCGGCCACACACCAGGACTTCAGGACTAATAGCCCCGCTCACCCCTACCACTAGATAAACAGTTTTGCTGTGATAGAGATTGGCTTCAACAATCAAGCTGTCATTTAAAGAGCAGAAAGTTGTCCTGGAAAAAAAATGATAGCTCATGTGCAACGTGAAAGAGATCGATGTGACTAACAGAATGCTCTATTTTGGGTCTATTTAAAAGATGAAGAGAGATTTATTCTGCAGGGAGTCAACTAGTTTGTCTTCCGTCTATGTCTGGCTAGTAATAAAGAGAGGTTAGACGTGGTCAGCGTTAGATGCTGTTACCCTTTAATCGCACTCATAGTTTCTTCTATAGAGTTCTTCATTTGGCAGGAGTTGCATGTTTATGTTTGACTTGCTCCTCTGTTTCTGTGCAATAAAAATTCAAACTGTCCAGCTAAGAGAAATAAACCCCAGCTATCTCAAGGAGCAGGTAAGTACCTCTGCTTTTGCTGGGTGCTGGCAATACATCCTTCTTCCTGCTGTGTGTGGCAGAGTGGTGTCCGTGTTCCCTCACCAGGACCCCATTGTTGTGAGCGTTTTGCTAACAGATCGCAAAAGGCAGCCGGTGTTCGAAGTATAGTCAGAGGAAAGCTGCAACGTGTGTGTAACAAATAAGGCGTTGGGGAAAGTAGGTCAGGGCTGGTCATGACGGAACCACTTGTTTAAACAAATGTGCAGGATTACCAGGTTTTGAACAGATCAGCCCTGAGTGAAGCATGTAACTGCTGAGAAGCTTTGTTTGTCACAGCATCCCACAGTCCTCGCAAAGCACCTACGTGTAGTAGTGGATGCGCGGTGGTTGTCAGGATGAGGTCTTAATGAAGCTTAATAGACTATTACTAAGTAGGAGACTGCATTTATTCAGAGCAAATAAAAGTTTGGGTTTTAAGAAGTATAATGAATTCAGCTAATTGAATTTATTCCCACATAATTACTAGTAGAAATTTCTAACATCCTATAGCCTATTGTGAAACTGGGAGAAGATTTTTTTTTGATGATCTGTAGAAGCCCTTCAGACTCCAGTTTGACCCACGTATAGCACTTACAATGCCTGATCTGTCTTTAAGGATTTTGTTATTATTCCTCTTCATTGCTATAGGCTGCACTGTGCTGCAGTAGGGGTGTGTTTTCTGAAATAGATATTAAAAAAGAAACCATATTGGGATACACAGTGCAAGCACTGAGCGCTTTTCCAGGAGGATAGACAAAGAAGTCAAGAGAAGTGCATTTATGTTCTCGTCAAAGCACCATGCCCAGATCAGGCGAATGAAAGAGAGAGAGTGGTGCAGCATGATCAGTAGCAGATCGGGATTTGGGCTGTGTGAATGCTATTATTTTTCTTACAAAATCGCACTGTTTTCCCTCTGAGCCCCGAGCGCCTGCACTGGCTGTGTACTCAGGCTTTCCCTTTCCAAGAGGTGGCTCAGCTCTGGGCACGTGGGTCGGATGCAAGCTGAGGAGATACAGGCAAGAGGTCCGTGTGCCTGCAGCCGGCTGAGGAGCAGCACCCTGCCATTCCCTGCCAGCTTCCTGTGAAGCAAGCAGGTTTTGCTGCACAGCAGAGCTTGTCACCCAGGTTTTGACAAAGCTAGTCACAATAGCTTGACGCTTTTAATTGAACTTTAGGGAAATCTCGGTAGTTAAGATTGATTTTCTGTCTTTTAACCGCACTGTACTTCAGCAAAATACTGAATCGTGAATAAGAGAATATTGTCGCATTCAGGGCCATGGACAGTGGGAAGCTGGAGGGGAATTTGGGGGGGGGCATATAGCAGATAGTTGAGAAATTTCTGCTGGAAAAATTTCCAATGAAAAACACTCCTCTCCTACAAATAAGATCTCAATGGAAAAATTTCAGATTTGGTGAGAGCTTTTTGTTGCACACTGGGAAAATTGGCGTGATGGCTCTGTCATGCCTAGCCGGATGAGCCTGACCAGCTGTGTTCTCTGCCTGCAGGACTTCATCAGAAGCTCACCGCTTGGCACCGAGTGCTTCAGGTCTCCACTGTCTTGACCCTTCTCCTGCTCGCTTCCCTCTGGAACCTAGGGAAATGGGGTAAGACTGCCATAACCTTCACTCTCACTCCTGAAGCATAGATCAGGCCTATGTTCATCTCTGTGCAATGTCACCTGGAAGTAGAGCTCAATGGGCAGAGCTAGGATGCACCAGAATCAGGTTCATTTTCCGACTCTTCCGCAGGCTCCCTGGGTAGCACTAAGAAAGGTCACTAAGCCTGAAGGTATAAAATAGGAATGATAATAACTCCCTCCACTAGCGTTAAGGGTCTCAGGATAAATACAGTAGAGGCTATGAGTAGCCAGATATGACAGCGAATGGGGCATATCAATACCATACGTATATATATTGTCATCTGAAAGAGGAGCAGATTCATGGAGGAGAACTTGGAGACCGCATACACATGCTGTAGGCATTAAGGCCATCCTGAAGGTGCGTGAGGGGAGGCTAAAAATGCGATGTGCTCCTGAAGCTCCGTATTCCATCTGCATCTGAAACTGGTGGCGGAAGCTACAGCTGCAGCCACCAGAACCAACGTCTGTTTCCCAGTGTGACCAGAACAATCCTGGTCCATGGTGTCAGTGTCGAGAAGCAAAGGTCAGCTTCTGACCTGTGACACCATTCTTATGACAGCGATGTGTTTGGGATAGTTCCCTTGGGAAAAATTAAAAGCTCATCCTCATCACAAAACCTTCCCTGGGGAACTGTGCAGAGTAAAAGAATAAGGAAGTGAGGGAGAGACCTTTAGTGCTGGGGCGACACTTGTACTCTTCTTACATGGCAGAAGCAGGTACTAGTAGAAGTTTTCTTTTTACATTGGTGAAGCGAATCTAGAGTAATGTGTAAAATTAAAGACCATCAAACAATGACGCAAACTGATTTCAACACTGAAATTAAGTTTCTAGTTCTCATGTCTCACAGGCACTGCATATGACATATTTTAGCACAAGGTACTAAATGGTGTTTACTGTGGGTCCAAAAGAGTACAGGATTTAAAAGTCTGGAAAAGGAACAGACTTCCAGACTGCTCAAGTGTGTGCAGAAGGTTCTCTTGCAAAACCTGGAACTAGGCAGATGATATTAGAACTAAAAATAATACCCACCTTTGAGCATCGTACCTCGATGGTCGTGAAGTTATAGTATTTTTGTATCAAGGATAAATCTAGGAAGCAGGCTAAGCTTTACTGAAAAGGTCAATTGTAAAAGTGTCATGTTTGCCTTCATAACAGATAAAACTAGCAGGTTTACATCACAGCTGAAGTGATTGAATTAATTCAATAATTTCTCTTAAATAAGATGCAGAATCTAACAGGAGCCAGTTCAGACTCTTTCCTTCCATGTATATCTGCACAATCTCTGCTAATTACTGTTAATTCTGGTAATTGTCTACACAACATTGTTTTCCTCTTTCCCATTTTGCCAGCCACAGCCTTTTATTTGGCAGAAATATTGACATTGCAGAGTTACTGAACATGATGAACAATTGGTGTAAGAGCCATTAGCCTTGAAAATATGCACCCATCGTTCTGTCCTTTGCTTGTACGGTAATTTTCACAGGGTTATCTTTGTCCTTCCCCTTGTGTGGGAATTGGGAGAGCTCCCCCATTCCTTCCTAAGAATGCAGAAGCGAAGTACGAAATCAAAACAAGAGTAGAAACTAGAACTGGAAAGCGGCTGAAAGTCAGGTTACAAACATTTTGCCATTTCTGTCTTTGTGTCTGCACGGCCAATCTGTCAGCTGAATCCTGCGCCATTAATGTCAGTGGACTTTAATCATTAATGGAAGTGAGCATTAATGGAATCAATTCCTGGAATTTTCTGATTTTCATGTATTGCTCCTAAATTCCTTACCTGCTCTGCTTCTCTATTTCCATAGCTATGTCTCTGTCAGTCTGGTTATTTATGTTGACCCCAGTGATGTAGCATTCCGCCCCCTATAATGTTTGCAGCTTGATCTCGGTAATGTGTTGAGCTAATGAAAACCTAGCTGTGCAGGCAGGTTGCTGAGTAATAGTAGTTTTGAAAGCATGTAATAAGCTTTCTGGTTGGATACAAATGAATTCTATCAAGAGGAGAAAGCTCTCGGCAGGGAAAAATACCCGCATAGTACAGTACTAATAATTCCTAAGGGTGCCTGCTGGGTGGTGTTGTCATTCACTTCTTCTTGTCGGAGAGCTCCCCCTAATGGGACCGAAAGGAAGGCGTCAACCTTCCAGATTTTCCACTCGAATCCCTCTTTTTATTTCCATGCAGGTGGTTGTGTGCCTGCCGGAGGGAGGGCGTGGGGAGAAGTGCATCCTTTGACTTTTGGAGTAAAGGACAATCTGTGAATGAGAATTCTGCATTACACTGTCTTCTGTTTTAATAACACAGTTTGAACATACTGTGATTTCTGTAAAGGCAAATTTAACATAGATAAACTAAATACCTCCCAGGTTTTGCGCTCAATTTGCTTCGCTACAAGATCTACAGGGCTTCTTCCTTGTGCATCCCACTACTGTACATCACTGCAGCCCTTTTCACAGGTACAAAACGCAGCTTGCAAGATCCGGGCCCAAATCTGCAGAGATGATAAATCAGAGCGTAGGACTACTCTCATTCACACACACCAATGGGAGAATGGTATTATTACCCCTCTGAGGACATCGGTGATAAAGCATTCCCAAAAATGAAATTTCCACAGTCAGTGTTGCCACCTGTAAATATTCAGAATTAATGAATGAGTGTCCCTCCCCCTTCCAGCCCCCGCCAAAGCGATGTATAATCATAAAAATCATGAGCCTGCCTTTTATATTAAATGGAGTCCAGATTTTTAATGTTTTATTTTTGCCAAAATAATGTTTTCGAGCTTTTAGTTGCTTGGAAATTCCCCCTTCTTGCAGTGAAAGCTGAGATCCTCACAGCAACCAAAATTCTTCAGTATCCAAGGCCTGACGAACGTGGTGTAGAACGCCACTAGACTTGCAATCTATTAAAAAAAACCAAGGCAGTTGTGTGTATAATTTTAATATCATACTCACATTACTGATGAGGTATTATTTTGCTCCAGCAAAGAGTTAAATCAAATGGAAGACGTAACAGGGCCAGCAAGAAAAAGCAAAGCAGCGTGAATCCTTGAAAACATAGTGAGGATGCTATTGTTGGGGAATATACCCTTCCTGATCCCTGGCAGACAAAAAACAATTTACTCTTCAAAGTCTAAATCTAAGCCGAAGGAGGATGCTAGGTTAGGAAGAGGGCTGCGGGCACTGGGGGGTATCTAAGGAAACAGAGGGAAAATGCTATCAGCACGCAGTAGTTTCTCCTGGTGTAGAGAGGGCAGCTGAGTCAGATGCTCTGCACTCAAGGTTGTAATGAATGGCTGGAGGTCAGGAAAAGGGAAATCTAACTGGACACTTCTGCTGGTTTAAATACCATACAGCTATTCCAAGATTCACACAGCAGTAACATTATTGTCGTGATATTGTTACAAATAATGTATTAGAAGCCCTGGTAAACAGCCTCAATTCAAGAAGAAAACAAACACTCTGGTAAAATCCCTGCACTGCTTGGTAGAAAAGTTAAGGAAGCCAACCTAGGGAAAAATCCAACTTCCAAAATGAAATTACTCGATTCTGACTATGCATGAGAGGCAATGGGCTATGGAAAAATTGTAGACTCACTTACTTGTCCTAAATAATACATCCTACTGTCACTGCTGGAGTCAGAATACTGGTTGGAGGGACCGTGGGGGTGATTCAGTAGGGTGTTTCTTACATCCCAACTAAATCTTGTGGGTTGTACCTGTGGATAAGTGGCTAAATAAAGCTTTGATGTGAAGGTGTTCTTTATGTGTCTCTGTGAATTTGTACTCTTCTGAGAAACTCAAAAAATGAGATATATGGCCGTGCTTGCACTTTTGAAGTGGTGAAAAAAAAACTTGATGGTGGGAGTCTGACAGAACGCCGCTGCTGGGATTGCTTCTTCCCTTGTGCTGGGGCAGCGGGGAAGCAAAAGGCTACAAGACTAGAAGCTTTCTGCTTGGCAAGAAGGTGCAGCTGATCCCTTGGAAATGAGTAAGCTGGCACCTACTTCTAGCAATATACGAACCTTTAACAACCCTGTACCTCCTGTGCAGCAGAACCAAACAAGCCAGAAGGGGATTTGCCTTCACTTTAACTGGTAGGAGTCTTTGGGGCTGATCCCACCAACACTGGTCTTGTTTCAGGTCTGTAACTTCCGTTACCCAGGTATCTTAGTATTCAGCCAAAAGGTGTTACTGAGTAAGATGGTGGCCTGAGCGATCTATATTGCAAATTATATAAAGCTGATTATAAGGGGCTGTACAAGGGCCTGTAGTGACAGGACAAGGGGTAATGGATTCAAATTGAAAGCGGGGAGGTTTAGATTAGATATCAGGAAGAAGTTCTTCCTGGAGAGGGTGGTGAGACACTGGAACAGGTTACCCAGAGAAGCTGTGGATGCCCCATCCCTGGAAGTGTTCAAGGCCAGGCTGGATGAGGCTTTGAGCAACCTGGTCTAGTGGAAGGTGTCCCTGCCCATGGCAGGGGGGTTGGAACTAGATGGTCTTTAAGGTCCCTTCCAACTCAAACCGTTCTGTGATATTATGATTCTATGATGATAAATTTGTTAGAGTTTAAATGAGAGCTGTATTTCAAAAGTTTAAACATGTGAACATTTTTGAGGAAAGATGAACTTTTATTCTTGTAACTTAAGTATAGCACATTGCATATGAAAGGGCTGTTTATTGGCCTAAACAGATTGGCAGTGTTCCCTAAGAAAATCGATGGTTAAACTACAAAGTAATTACATAAAGTCTATGTAACATCTCATGTTCCGATTGTGGTACATCCTGATTTGTCAAGTGGCCGCTTAAGAGAGATACTACAAATACTAGTATGTCATTCAGCATTATTTACCAGATTATAAACATGCAATGGGAAATACAATGCTTTTTTTAAATAAAACTTGCATTGGATTAATTTATCTTGGACTGCGATATCCTCATTTCTGGATTACTTTGTTCCTTATGTAGAGCAAGGACGATGGGCTTCACCTCATTAACTTTCGGTGTCTGCAGTATTGTAACCATGTCTGAAGCACATCTGAACTCTCATTGCCGTTAATGGAGGGAAATAGGTACTTTTTGGCAAACCATTCATTTCAGAGAGCAACTTTAGCATGAAATGAGTCATCCCGTAGAAGTATCTGTTTCAGTAAAAGATAAATGCAGTCTAGACAGGTAGTTCAGATGCGTATGTCCACCCTTGGTCTGATGAATCACACTCCTGATGCCGACACTGGACTGCCATATGCGCTTGGAAGAACAGCACGACTTTCGGGTGGCTGACTGCCAGTTGGGTATAACTGAGAAGCCAAGGGATAAAGCAGTCTCTGCTTGTGAGGGAAACAGCCATGAGAAGTCTGCAGGGAGAAGACAATGAGTAAAACTTTCTGAGATTTACTTCTCAGTTGTTCCATCTCCCAACCTCATGAATCCTGCTGTCAGTGGCAGCTGGTCCATGAGGGACCACGGTCAGGTTGATCCCTTTCCCCTGTCCCACAGGTTCCCCAAGACCCAGCAGAATTCTAATCACTCCCTTGTGGGGTTTCCCCTCAAGTGGAAGGTGGTGGGAAGCTTTTGTGGGAAAGGCAGTGTGATGGGCTGCAGAGATTCAGCGCTCCAGCTGGAGTCCCGTAGGGCACACGTTACAAGTGGCAGATGATGCAGAACCCGTTTCGTGTGATTCCTGTCGTAGCTCATACTTCAGCGTAGCTGACTGGTGCTGTGTTGTACGCCTTGCTTTTCATGCATCTCCCTGCTTCCCTCCTCTTCCCTGACCCAGCTCCTCCTCCCCTCAGTGTTGGTTTTTCTGCACTGTAGCGTATCGCTGCCTGGTCTGCGCATCGCTTGTGGGGAAGCAGTCTTTTGGGGCTGTGCTGCAAGAGAGAGACGGCAACTGAAATACCGGAATCAGCAGCAATTGAAAGGCAGTTTTACTGGGTTTGTGTGGCAAGGTTTTGGTTGCAGGGGAGGGACCACAGCTTCTCCAGTGAGAAGCTGCTGGAAGCTTCCCTGTTTCCAAGTCAGAACTGCCTCTGGTCACAGCCGAGCCAGTCAGCAACAGCAGTAGCTCCTCTGTCATAACATATTTAAGAGAGAAAAAAAAATGCAAGGGAACCTGCAGAAGGAGAGAGCAGCTGGATGTGAGGGAAACAACCAGGCAGACCCCCAGGTCAGTGCAGAAGGCAGGGAGGAGGTGGGCCGGAGCAGAGGTTCCCCTGCAGCCCGTGGTGAGAGGGCAGGCTGTGCCCTGCAGCCACGGAGGGTCACAGGGGAGCAGAGACCCCACTGCAGCCCGGGGTGGACCCCACACCAGAGCAGGGGGATGTGTCTGAAGATCTCATGACCCCATGGGAAGCCCAGGCTGGAGCAGGCTGCTCCTGAAGGACTGCACTCTGTGGAAGGGACCCACACTGGAGCAGGTAGGGAAGAAACTGCAGCCCGTGGGAAGGATTCATGTTGGAGAAGTTCATGGAGGACTGCTTCCCATAGGAGTGGCCCCAGGCTGGAGCAAGGGCAGAGTGTGAGGAGTGCTACCCTGCAGAGGAAGGAGCAGCAGAGACAACGCGTGGTGAACTGACTGGGAAACCCTCATTCCCCATCCCCTTGTGCAGCTAGGGCAGGAGGAGGTAGAGGAATCAGGAGCAAAGCTGAGCCTGGGAAGAAGGGAGGAGTGGGAGAAGATGTTTTGAGATCTGATTTTCTCTCTCACTATCCTACTGTGATTTGATTGGTACCAAATTAAATGGACTTTTCTTCCCCAAGTCGAGCCTGTTTTGCCCATGACCATAACTGGTGAGTGATCCCTCCCCATCCTTGTTGACCAATGAGCCTTTCCTGATATTTTCTCCTCCCCATCCCACTCTGGAGAGGAGTGAGTGAGTGGCCACGTGGTGCTGAGTTGCCATCTGGGCCTAAACCACGACAACAGTTTTCCATGGATCTCAAAGGAAAGATCATTTAAGGTGCACTGATCTCAGTACTTGCTATTGTTCTACCAAGGATCAAAAATCCTAAAAAAAAGTGCTATAATCGTTACTTAAGAAAGGAAATTAATTGAAGTGTGAAGTCAATGGAGTTGTAAAGACTAGGCTTATTCATTCACCTGCACATAAATTGTTCAGCCACAGTTGACTGACGTGCAAGTTAGTTGAGCTGTACTGCTGCCCCTACAGCTTCGTCTGCGCTGTAAGTGACAGGTGGAGAGGATCCCTTCTGGGCAGAGGCCAGCTGGCATGGGACACCTGCACCCACTGCGCTTCCAGACGCTGAGGGCAGGGTGGTTGCATGCACCTGGTGTGTTTGGACCCATCCGTAGCCAGTGCTGATCCCTGAACCACGCCTGGGCACCTGGGTGGGCTAAAACTGTGCCCTGAAACATTTTAAAGTTTAACCAACCTACGTGGTGCATTGAAGCATTCTCACAGTGTGTTGAGTGGAAGCAGCCCAGGTGCGGCCTCAGTGTCCAGCCCAGTGTCACTGTCGCCTGTGTGTCCGGCTGCAGGGCCAGGCCGGAAAGGGAGGGCTTGGCAGTGAGCAACCACGGGGAGCAGAGAACTGCAGAAACGATGCTGAACCCTGAAAGCAACTGTTACTGTTACACTCTTGATCTCGTATTCAGCTGATGAATTGTCATTAACGCAAAATTCGTGAATTCATTGACATTAATTCAAAATTTGTGAAGGTTGGACCTTTATAAACAAGTGACACTTTATACTGAAGAACAGAATTGGGAACATTTCTGTTGCATTGATCAATTTTATAAAATCACCCAATCTCACAATAAAATTTATAAGCATTTTGGAATGTCTGCAACAAACTGTACATTATTATGCTGATTATTTATGCAAAAAGGTACACGTTTGGAATTGTGTATATGCTCAGATGAATATTACTTTTTTTTTTTTGCATAAACTTAGAATTGGAAGAATTTTGTGATTAAACTGATTAAAAGTAACATTACTGCAACACACTTCAGTTAATGAATTTCTTATTTCTGCTAAGCCAGTAGCTTTGCAGGCTGATCATTTCAATTATTTGGGGAGTATTGACTATGCCAGAGGCAGAAATTGTCTGATGTCAGAAGTTAAATATTTTCCTGGCTTAAGTCCAGCGACAATATCGTAAGTTTGAAACATGCAGAGGAGTTGGTGAGAGCAATGCACCACCCTTCTTTAATTGCACATTGTGAACATCTCTAGGGAGAGCTCCAAGGGTTTTTGTACGTGATAGCAGGGGGAAGATGAAGCCTTACATACTATCCCATGAGGACTGGCGAGTTGGTTTTGGAGCTATATGATGTTTCTAACTGCCAAATTGGACTAATAATATATGTCAGAAGGTCACCTATGAGCTTTGCTTAGCATGTATAAAAGGGTTCAAAATAGGAAAATGAAAACAAATCACAGGCAAAGATGAAATAATTTTGGATAATACTGAGGATTCTCCTGCTTCCTGCCAAATTAAAAGAATATTACTGCCTGGTCAAGTGAGACATTTAATTTAGAACAAAAGGTTTAATTAGTTTCTGGGGAAGACAAAGTGAGTTTTATTAAAAAATATAAGTAACCTTCAAAATCAGCAATTTAAGGAACTATATTGAATGCACACTGGCATTAACTGGAACACTGAAGTCATTGAATGAATTGGGTGATTTGTCCTCATGGAGATCAGTAAAGTGCACAAGGTCTAATATTCTTCCCATGTTACAGCACATGTTACACTGAAGTTTCTTAAATTTACGACCCATCCCCATGTGTTTCTTTACCAGAAGCAAACCTGTTCTTTGATGCAAACCTCCGTGATTCCTGAAATTGGTATTTCTTTCACTGCCGGTGTAGCACACTATGAAACGCCACCAAAGATCTTATTTTACCACCATTACCTTCAGAATCACATCTCCCACTGGCTTTACTGATGGCAACGTGAGGTGTTGCTACAGAACAGAAAATTCTCTTATGAAAGCGAGATCTATGCTGACTTCAATGGAAGATTTTTCTGCTAATGGAGCACAGGATTGAGCCCAATAAGATGATTACAAGAGTGTGTTTTTCACCTTGATGAAAATAGAAATGATGAAATAGCTTTCCTTAGCTTTTCTTTTGTAAATAATTTCCTATATTGCAATGACATTTACTTTGGGAATACAGCTTAGCAAGCCATAAATTGTGAAATGTAAATATTAGAGCCTAACAGTCTGATTTACTTTGAACGTATGACAGCAATCACCTAAGCTCTTCCAACCTCCTAGATGCATCAGGAGTGCTCTTAATGAGACTCAGTCTTTAAAATAAAAGAAACAAGTCTGTCTAGTTTTGTAGGGATATAATTTTAGTAGCTAGATGATTATTAGTTATTATTCACTCTGTCATTTGTACCATTCTTAGCTTGGGGATAAGATCACGGGTTCATGTTCTGTAGTGGTGCTTGATAGCAATAGGAATTGTTAGTGCTATGATTACAAATAGGTCAGTAATAGATGCTGCATCGTGCTGCAGTTGTGTGGCGTTCTTAGAACAGGCTTCGGAAGCGCGACGT
>NW_010228088.1:12897-33597 GCF_000690775.1 Eurypyga helias
GCAAGTATTTCCCATTCCTGCATGAACATGAGAACAGTAGATTTTGGGGGGAGGAGGGGGGAAAGAAGACTGAGAATGGATAGACCCTGGATGCTATGCATTCCCCTATTATAGCAGCCCGCAAGGTGAAAATTTCTTAAGGAAACTAGTGAGATTTCACAGGTGGCTGTAACAGATTTAGAGAAAAGCCAACGGGAAGACAGACAGGAGCCCAGGCGGCTTTGGATGAGCCTGCCCTCACGCCTCTCCCTCAGCAGGGCACTCACCCACTTGACTCCTGAGTTGCACCCCCAACCCCATCAGACACAGCCCTCAGCAGCCATTTCTTTCCCACCCCATAGCTTGATGCACCAAGCTGGAGGCAGCTCTTTTGGCCTGCCCATCGGTCATACACGGCATCTCCAGTCACAGAGCGAAGGGAGCACCCCAGAGCCCAGCTCCTGGCCTTGGGGGGCACCTCCCTCGCAGCGGGAGCAGCTCCTGCAGCAGTGCCTCCCTTCCTGGAGAGGAGCGTCCCTCAGGCTGAGGCAGCGTCGCTCCCTGGAGCGGCTGCTGCCTACGCGTGTGGAAATTCAGATCTGCAGAAGGCTTTGGTCTTAACCGGACTAGCTTTGCCACCTAGGGACTGGGTCAGAACAGAAGATGGCCGTGGCCTCGATGCAGCGGATGACAGCTGTCAGCACAGAGGAGAGCTGGTGTTTCTGGAGCTGTACGTCAGGGTCACAGGCTTTTTAGCTTCGGCCCAGCTGGACATTCCAGTTCTAATTAAAAAGCACTTAGATTCAATTAGGCCAAACTATAGGAAATTATTAAGAGCTCAAAGATTTCTAAATTAGATGTAACTGAAGTGTGAAACACACATTTTCATGTAGTAGACATGGTGGCTGCCAGGGGAGGTCGGGCCAGGCCACTCCACCTCCCTGCTAGTAACTCCCATCTGACAGGAGGGAAAAAACATTCAACCAGCTTGAGGCATCATATACCATCAAAAATAGGTTTAGAATGAAATAACAATTACAAAGTGCTAATTGAAGCACAGGCACAGTGACTGCTAGAGCCAATTAGAAAGGGACAGGATGCCTGTGTTCCAGGCTCTCACTCAGGATGGGCTTTGCCCCAGTTCAGGTTCTTCGCATCCCATGATTTCCACTCAAAGCAGCCACTGGCAGGTGGAGAGGTGTGTGGCTAATACAATTTCCCACCTTGGCATTTTAACTTAAAATACTTTAGGGACTGGAGGGCTTACCAAAATAAACTTCGTTTTTTTATATACTTTCAGTAGATATTAGTTCTGTTTTATATAGCATAATATACTTTGAGCAACAAAATAAAAGGCACTGCAAAGCCCACTGTTACCTTTCTAAAGCTCTTTATCCTTTTTTTTCTCTTCTAATGTAGATACAGTAAAAGATAATCATATGCTATTATGGATGATTTATTCATATGTGTACGGTTCTTTAAAAAGGTAGGAAATGGTTTTGTTCTCATTGCAATTTTTGGCTCTCTACTATTCTACGTTTGTCAGTTTAGCACAGAGTAGAGCAGACAATGCCACTTGCTAAATAACACCACCTCTCTCTACTAAAAGCAGGAAATGGGAGGAAGGAAAGCTTGCATTAGAGGGCTAGCTACTAGGGAAAAAATAAACCACAGCACAACTTCACCCACTGTTCTTTAGTTTCAAACAAAACTAAAATCCTTTACCATTTCTGGGCTTCAGTAATACATATACTTAAGTGTTATATATATTTAGGTATGCACAAAACTGCCTGGAATTTCACCCATTGGCATCATTAACTCTGAGTTTTCCAATTCAGTAATGTGAAAAGTGTTAGAAAGAACGGGAACACACTGAATACGTGTTAAGCATTTACACAGTTTCTACCAACTCATTTTCCTCCAGGTGTCACAGTTCTATGTCATTTTTCTTAGCTTGTTACCCATAATTATAATTGATTTCCATCCCCCCTTTTATAAATCATGCTTACAAAAATAAGGAACTGACTGTTATCCTCTTGTTGAAATGACGTGATTTAGAGAGTGGAAATTGCTTGTAAAAAGGGTGCTGGGAATCCATGAGGGGGACGACCAAATGACAGAATGACATCATTGATACATTTGCCTACACAGTTTTTATTTCCAGCGGTACTTATAAATATCAAATAAATTATTAAATCGATATGGTAAAGAAAAAACACTGTGCAGCTCAAGGACAAATGAGAAGAGCTGCTTCTGTCATAGGCTGATTTAACATAGCACCGTTCTATTGCAGCTCTCCCCAGGAAAAGAACGGCATATAATGATGTAACAATGATATCACAGCCACAAGCAGAATGAAGGTTTCTAGATGTGTATCTTTAACAGCACCTAGGAGCCCCAGCCATAGACCAAACTGTGACTAGATTAGGAGCTGTGTAGCGTTTGAAGACTGTTCCTCATCCAAAGAATTAGGAAATGCATATGCTAGAGGAGATCCAGCAGTGATACAAGACTCGAATAGACCTTTTAGGGAATGCCTCGTAAGAGAAGCACTTGCAAGATACATTTTTTGGACTAGGTTAGGTCAAAAAGAGATGACAATGGAACAGGCAAGAGAGGGATGATGGAAGGAACAAATGCTGCTTCTTTCAGAGGAAAGGGAAGCCTGCACGTAGCTTCGTGCATGAAGACGGGAGAACATACGCCCTTCTGACTCTTCAAACTCAAAAAAATTTTAGGAGTCTGTTTAAAAGAATGAAAAGAAAGGATTTTTTTTTTCTTTAGCATTTTATTTTAGTAAATTAAATAATGGTAGAAATTCAAGCATCATCAGAGTATCTCAACATAATTAGCTACCTCGAGACCTTTAAAATTTATTTGGTTGCCTATCAAAATTTCCAGACAGACAGGAGAAAACCCAGGTTTCCTTAGGCCAAGTAAAGGAAAATGTTAGGCAGAAGTGTAATTATGAACTTGATCGTATTACTCCAAATATACATTGATTAAAAATATGTAAAGTTAGAACAGAGGATCAAAACAGGCCAACAAAATCAAGAATATAGGTAAATATGGTTGCTAATGTCCTAGCGTGTTTGAAAGAATTCTAGTTTTTCTTTTTATTCTATCAGAAAATCAAAGAAAAACTAATGGTCTTAATGAATTTAACCCCCACATTTATGTGTTAGGATTTTAAAGCTCATATTTTTTTCTCATGCTCAAGCCAACTACAAAAGGAACATGAGCTGGACAGTAAGTGGAGTTATGAATGCCAGTCCCTTGGGCAGCACGGGAGGATTTGGCTGTAACACCAGCTAGTCTGTGGATGTGAGCGGATGATTTTTCCGAACCCGGGTCCTTTGTACCCTGTAGTAATCTCTTCCCAATCTCTTTTCCTATAGTTTTAATGCCACCCTATGTACTGCAAACATACGTGTGCTCAGTATCTGTAGCAAGATCTTGGAGGATCATACAGGGAAAGCATTTTCCGGTTTGTTTTTTTTTAAGGCAAGACGAGGCTTTTGAGCTTTGAGGAGGTTTTAATGAGTTACCCCTAGATGGCACTCGTAAGGACACAACTAAACACACCGCCTCGCCTTTATGCGTTTTGCTAACCAATTACTCCAAACTTCTTGTAAAATGAGGACAAAATTATAATTTCCTTCTTCGGCGGCACGAAGAGAAAAAGACAAAGGGAAAGATAGATAGATAGATAGATAGATAGATAGATAGATAGATAGATAGATAGATAGATAGATAGATAGATAGATAGATAGATAGGTAGGAGTATTCCCAGTGCCTTGCACACCAAATTGGGTTGGAAAGCTCTGCTTCCACGGTCAGTCGGGAATAATGTTTGCTCATCATCACATGATCACTGATCGCTATTTCCTTTTTTCAATCTTTGTCTTTTTGCAGATGATCCCTTCTGAATAGTATCTTGCTGCTGGCGTAACTGCAACATTTACTGCTGAGCTGGTTTTGCCACTGCAGTCCCACAAGCTGGAGGGGGACTAACAAAAGTTTCCTGACACTCTTGAATGCCTTCTTTTCTTTGGAATAATAATATTAATAGAGAGGGATGCTTGATTTCTTGCTTCTGACACTTCACCAGCCCCAGTAGTTGGGTTTTTTCCCAGTGGCAAAGGTGTTACACTTCGTGAATCCCCTCTCCTTCATTTTTCTATCATCCTCAGAATGCCTGGCTCTCAAGCTGCATGCCAAGCCAACAAAATTCCATCTTAGAGGATTAAAAGAGGATACATATTTTTCTGTTCAGCCTGAACTGTGAGCATAACCTTGAGGACTGTGTGTGGGACTGCAAGTGCATCCTTATGTGCTCTTCCTGGTGTCCAAGGACATACCCTAAGTACGCCGGCTGTAGGGGAACAGGTGGGCTGCAGACGTGCGGTGCTGGCACAGCACACTCACTATTGCCCCAAAACCCTTGCTCAGAAAAGTGTGGTCTGCAAGATCCCTTCATAGCTCGCTCATGATTAGAGGCATGCAGCCAGATGTGGTATGTAAACGGCAAGATCTCCAGAAATCTAGACTCTCTAGGATTAGCAGGTTCTCTAAACATAAAACTGAACGGTTATGTCCGATGGCTGCTCTATCTTTTATGCAATATAGGATGCAGCAATTGAGAAGAAAAGGAAGGAAACGAAGCCTACCATTTCTAGGAAAAATCTAAACAAATCCTTATTTTCAAATAACTTCACCCAATGGTATTATGGGGGCCAGAAAGAAGTGCAACAGAACAGAAAGCAACAACTGTGACAGTGTTTGCCCTAATCTTGGAAAAAAATGTGTTAGAAGGAGAATCCCATTATGAAAGGGTGAAAGGTGAGCGTAAGATTGATTTTTCTGGAGTTCAACTCACTGTCAACAATGCATGGGATTTTCAGTAAAACCCAAACCAAAGTGATGTCTCAAGGGCTGGGCAGGATCTCTAGGACTCTCGAGAGCTGACCCACGTGCCCGAGACTGTGCTGATGATGGTGAGGTGCCTCATTCCCAGACCTCTGACCAGAAACCCACATTGCCCAGAGGACTGCAGTCTATTGTGGGCTATTCTGGGATTGATTTTTCGTAGTTGTTTGCATCCGGCATGGACAAGTCTTTCTAATTTCTCAAGGAATTGCTAAGTGTCTTTTAAACGCTTTTCCACTAGCAGCTCCAGACACTGGGAACCACTAATAATCATCAAAGGCTTTTGTCAAAATAGGGAAGAAGGAGGAAAACAAAAGACAATAAGGTTAAAGGTACTCAGACTTACATAAGCAAGGCCCTTGAAATCAAACAAATGGAAAAGACCCACATGAACAATCCAGTAATTCTATCATTCCTCCCAGACGTAAAGGTTAGCCCTCTGCTGTTCTAGTCAGTAAACAGGATCTCAAGATCCAGCCACTGAAAGCAAAGACTAGTGCAGTGATACATTTAAAAGAATTGAAATATGCTTAAATAATGGATGTTCCAGCTTGTGTATTGCACTTGATCAGCATATTTTTCCTCTTTATCACTTGCAGAAAGCCTGACTGCTGTCTTTTGAGAGGCAAATAATTTAGATTGTGTCTAGGAGAGCTGAGATCTAAGATAAATAACATCAGTGTGATAGAGCCTGAGACAGCATGGCACATAAGAGTTGAGGACTCCATGATAGCAGTCTGATTATTAGTTTGGAGGCCCGTTCTATCTGTGCTAGCATAAGAACAAATTTCTATAAATATGTGGTAGAAAGGGTGTAATTTGTTCTTCATATAATACCTGGTTTATGCTCTAGTGGAGCCAACTGAGTCACAGAAGTAACGATGCACTGTCACAGTGCTGTTTTTAAAAAGTGTGTCCACACAATCTGAAATTGTGTATGCCTGTAATTATTTTATCATCAAAGTCTGTAAGTGAACATTAATATCTTGCTTCTTGCAAACTGTAGCTGAAAACCAAGAGCTAGTCTTGGTTTGCCAATGCAAGGTGCTCTCAAAAAATCAGGCTGCAGAGGTTTCAGACTGGACTTTCCAAAACAGTGGAAATATTTTCTCTGACATACTCTGCATCTCAGTTGTTTCTTGGTCAAATGGGAAGGACACCATCTCCCGCTTCCACAGGAATGATGTGATGGTGAAATCATTTGGTCTCCTGAAGCACAAGGAACACAGAAGGAGTCACAGAGCACATGTACATCATGTGAGCTGGGCTGGGGCAATGACCAGTAAACAAGGCAAGAATCCTCCTACAGAACAGCATGATGACAAAGAAGAAAATAGCTGCTCAGGAAGTAACTCTACCCTGCCAAACGTGCCCCACCCCCTCCCCCACTCCAGGCACAGAGTGATACACAGGACCAGTGGGACAAAACCCACAACCTTTTTAAGGCTTACATCATGCTGCATGTTCACAAAGAGCACAAGCCAGTGTTTAAGAGCTGCAAAAATGTGCACCCCTCGTATATCTTTACTTTTGAGACAGTAATTTTGTAACCTTACCAAAGTACCATTAACAATATGATTAACATTACTGAAAACCCTTGTCTTATTCACACAGATGAGATGAGACAAAAACCGCCATCTTCTTAAACCACAAAGAAAATTATCCTGATTAAAACAAGCTTCAACTTTTCAGCTGTGTTTATCCTGCAAGTACAAAAAATGAGCATTTTCCCCTGTTAGAAAGGTGGTCACAGCTTTGCACTGAACAAGCTGTGCTGTGTCTTGTGCTGCTCTGTCAGTACTAATGTAAGTGTATAAAGACTTTGGATGCTTCCAAAGGAAAATGAGATACAATACACTGAAAATGTATTTAGCCAGTTCCCAGCCCTTATCTACATGCTTTCCCATGGTGAGTTACTAACGGTCCCTTTTCCGTCTTGCATGAAGGACCAATGGAAATTACACTTTACAAAGAAGAGGAGGAGAACAGCAACTGTGAGTAGCATTACAACAGGAGACGTCTATTACGTGTAGCTCTGTCTCATTATTTGTGACATGAGAGATCCTGACCCAACCACCTCCACTCATGTTCATTGACAAGGGACTCAGTACTAAAAGCACACGAAACACACCATTGTTTTATTGCTTTTGCTGAGGAGTATGCAAAGGAGTATCCTTATTGGATATTCTTACAAGTGGCTGTATTGAAATGTAGGGAGGCAAATATTCACACAGAGGACTTAGCATAATGCTCAGCTGCTGCTTGTGCTCTCCCACTAAGCTTCGGGGAGAGTAAGGTACTTTGTGGTGTCACAGAAGCCAATGTTCAAAGTACAAACTCAGAACAAGTTTTGTCTACAGGGAGATGCAGGCGAGTTCCTAACTCTACTTGGAATCTGCAGACCGTACATTTTTTCTTTAGCTACAAAGGCTTTCAGTGCCTTTCAAAGGAGAAGAGTGAGTGTAAGGTAGCACCCTTTGTTCCTGGAGTTGCTTACTTGATCTACAGAGGACTCAAGTTCAAACACTCTCCTCGCAAAACTCAGGTACCAGGAGTGCATCCTGGCCAGCGAGATATCCTCATGCAGGCTTCTCTCAACCTCTTTTGCTAATGCTTATGTAAAATTCCACTGGATAAGATGGAGAATCAGAGCTAGAGTGATGCAGAACACTGCACATTCCACCTGCAGGAGGCATGTGGGCTCTCTTTTCCGAAGACAAAAAAACTTCAGTTGTTCCATATGAAGTCAAAAAAACCCTTCAAAGATGGCAGTGAGAGCATTACCTTGAAAGGACAGCCTCCTGCACTCCGAAGAGGCTTCTGCAATGCGGGTTAGAAATGTTGGTTCAGCTGCCTTTGACTGGTCTTCTTCAGACCAACTCATAACATAAGTCAGAGAAGCGATCACCAGTGCCGCTTCTTCTCAGGTTTCCAGCATATGAAAAAGTCGGTATCAGAAATGCTCCATTTCTGGTAGAAAGCATTTTTTTTTCTTTTTCTTTTGTTGGCCCTCATTTCCTTTGCTTTCCTGGCATACGCCAAAAGGCCAGGACTGCCCTCCTACAAGGAAGCTGGGAGGGGACTTTTTACAAGGGCCTGTAGTGACAGAACAAGGGGTAACGGGTACAAATTGAAAACAGGGAGGTTTAGATTAGGTATCAGGAAGAAGTTCTTCATGGAGAGGGTGGTGAGGGACTGGAACAGGTTGCCCTGAGAAGCTGTAGATGCCCCATCCCTGGAAGTGTTCAAGGCCAGGCTGGATGAGGCTTTGAGCAACCTGGTCTAGTGGAAGGTGTCCCTGCCCATGGCAGGGGGGTTGGAACTAGATGGTCTTTAATGTCACTTCCAACCCAAACCATTCTGTGGTTCTATGATTCTATGATCTGCAGCATTCCTATGCCTCAGTTTCTCCATTTAAACACTGTCTGGAACTATCAGTAGCTGCAAAATAAGAATAATGAGGATACAGGAAGTTGGGAGAGTTGGCAGGCAGGACTGTGTTTCTGGAAATTTTATTTCAAAACATTATTAAAAAAATCTTGCCAGTCTGTCCAATTCATTGGTAGCCCAAAGGAATACTCTGAAAAAGGGAGGTATTTAACATATGGAATATAAACTGTGAAGCCAGTTGGGAGGATGCATCATTGTGTATTCTTAGCTAAAGACAAAGAAGGGAGGGAGAAAGAAATCACTGCTGATAGACATAGCAAACAATTAGCTATGACGACACTTAGAGTAGTAAGTTATATTGTTTGTGGTGGCCTGGATACATTTTCTTCCGCTGAAACTAGAACCATTCTTTAAAATTTGCCATTAATCCAGTCGGAAGCAGGTGGGGTTTGTAGACTGGGAAAGCTAATTTTGGAAGAAAAGACTGTGAGTCTTTGGCATGAAGCCAGTTACAGTTTGGAAAGCAAAGGCTGAATTATGGAGGAAGTGGGTTTTTCTGCTGTTATTTTTTTCATTTAATCTCTAGTGTGTAGAGCTGGATCGGGGCAGACATTACCAGAAAATGTCCCTGAAAAGACGAACAGGACTGTATACACACTTTTGCATGCCCATGTCAGCTTCTCCTGCTAAGTTCCTACTCTGCAGCTTCATTATAAAATTTCACACTGTGTTAAATTTTGGCATGATTCAGAAGAGGATGAGCCAGGAATTAATAAAAAGGAAGATTCAGCAACATGATAATGGGAAGTTAATACTGTGGCTGTTTTAAAAACTGGGGTGGGAGAAAGAAGAGGAAGGGAAATGCTATCAGCAAAAGACGTTTGCTATTCTTCATAGACCTACTCCTTGGAAGTGCAGTTCCCCAAGGAGATCACTTGATCACTCCTTACTGCTGTCAACAAGACCAGTTGCTTCAGTGATTTCCTCATATTCAATATCAAAAAATTTGTGAGGTGGTTGAATACCAACTGCTACCTGGAACCAAGTTTTGCTTACAAATTGGATTAAATGATAATTCCAGATTCAAAGGCTGAACACAGAAGAATTTGTGTATCTGTGAGTTGGGTCCATCCATAACAAATGCTGGTAGAACAGATCTCTTGTTTCCCCAACGAACAGAGGCACTGACCTCTGACAAACTCAGTTTAGCTACATCTCTGCTACAGAGGGATAACATAAAAAAACAATGATTCCCCTGGCAATATACATTCATTACAGTGCTTGCACAGAACTCTGACTGTGTCCCCTTTTGCTCTTCCCTTGTTCTCCAGGGAGTTAGGATTAGTGTTAACATGACATCTCAGTGAGCTCGGCTGCTAGTCCCTCACTATAGGTTCTATGCTGCAGCTGAGACGAGGCTGCATGTCTTATTAAGCGCTGCCCTTGTGATGCTAGGAAAGCCATTATTTCTGTATTTATGAGACAAAGAACAATATCATTATCTTGTCCTGGAGTTCTCTCATAACAAGATTTTGCTGTACAAAATTGTAACTGTTACTTCCTCCTCCATCACTCTTCTAAAGCTTTACCTAACAGGCCAAAAAAGTGATTTGTATAAAGACTTGTTAACAGCTGTTCCCTTGCTAAGATTTTTCCTTTAGGACTGTTGAGTGTAATAACTTTCTGTAAAAGAAAAGCAAATTAACCGTGATTATTTTTCAATACATCCTTACTCCTTATAGAAGTCATCATGAGTTATTTATCATGTAGTAGGCCCTACAATCACCAGTGGTGACAAATGCAAAGACAGTTCAGTTATCACCTAATTTGGAGGCCTGTTTACCTCTTCACCTCAAGGCTGTAAATAGAGGGATTTTTTTTTTTTCCATTTTATACATAGCACAGGTAGTTGTAGCTGAATTACAACACAGCCTTGTGGAGGGTACTAGGTGAGACACAAGCACGGGTGGCCTGTTCCCCCAGTGATGTTCTAACACATGCGTGTGTATTCATGCAAGGTAACAAGTGGGCATTTCTGCATGCCCAGGGCTGAGGCAAGAGTGCATCCACAACTAATGGTTTTCACCACAGTCTCAAATACTCAGGCTCTGCCCGTTCAGGTTGTTACAAACTACTCTGTATGTGGTCAAGTTATGTGACCCCTGTACAATGGCTGGCAGCTTTTTTTTTTTTTTTCCCCCAGCAGAATGTCTCTCTTATCTTCACCATTGTTAAGGGTGTTTCCTAATCAGCAATCTAACATCCCCAGCTGTGGCTTCCTGATAACCTCAACATGCTCCAGTGTCACAGAACAGGTCACATATACATTTTACATAGCCACAACTTACTACGCAAAATTTATGTCTATAATGATTTTTTTTTAAGCTCCTTTTCTTAATACCCCTTTAATTACAGCAATACTCATGGTGATCTCGTCAAGTTGCAGAGTCCAGAGGCAGCCATGAGTACATAGTGTGAACACAAATACAGGGGCTCTCAAGATCCCCCTTGATGAGATGTGGGAGAGGGAGCATTAATCTCCCAGGTCTGTCTCCCAACTGCTGCTCTCTGTAAAGAGGTGCATTGGAGAGGAAGTGAAGGCACTGCTCATGTCATGGACTTGCCGTGTCCCACCACTACGTTGCAAGGCACCATCCACAGCTCCACCCCTAGCCCAGCCACATCTGTGGTTCCACAAATGCCAGCCTCCATCAAACGGCTGGAGGCCACCTCCTTTTCCACCAGAGACCCAGCACAGCCTCACGTTCGTCTAACAGCAACTGGTTTGTCACAGACACCTCTGGTGTGGGGCGACGCAGTTTGGGGCGGGGTGTTGTGACACTGTCTTCTCACCGCTGCGGCAGAGCTGAGCTGCTTGCGGGTCAGCTCCTCAACAGCTGCGGTTTGCATTGCAGACTTACGTGTTTTATAACCAAGATCTGTTGCAGATCTTAGGGCTGCAAAGGGCAAGACAGGTTCAGTGCACCCACTACATCCAGCTGCAAGATACCTGGTGAGAGGGAGGCAAGGACAGAAGCAGCTCACTTCTCTCAGACTCCTGCTTCCAGTTTGATGGCTTCTGCCACTCAGATGGAAACAAGATGAAACTTTGGAAGACTCAAGTGGTGTTGAATAGAGAAGCAGGGCAGGACTACTTCTTAGAGGGGACAAAATGGAAGGTATCGTGGATGGGGAGATATAGGGGAGCACCTTCGCTCTGCTTCCTTTCTCCTTTCCGTTAGGCTTCAGGAACCTTCCTGGAGATTTACCTCCATTGGCCTAGTATCCATAACAGGAAAAGTGAAGGACCCACTCAGGAATTAAGTCACACACTCCAGCTTCCTAGCAATAAATAATGGAAAAGGATCTGAGTGAAGGTATTAGTCAACACATAAGTGTGTTTTCTTCCTTAAAGGCAGGAAGTCCAAAGTCTATTTTTTTCTACCACCCTGCTCTTGTGATTTTAAGTATCTTGGCACATTCAGAAACTCTGGGGAGTTAAGTTTTAACTTGACAGATTACAAATTTTATTGTAAAATTCTACCATCTGAATTGAAGGTTTCTTTTTGTTAGCTATTATTTTATTGATTATAACTTCTGATTTTCCCCTGTTCATTCAACTCTAACACAGCTGTGTCTTTTGATCAATACAGTCTTTCTAGTAGCTAATCAATTTTTACTTATTAAATTCAGATTTTATCAAGACTCTGGATTTAATATGGCTATTTTCACCAAAACAAAAAGTGTAAACATTTCAACAAATATTTATACACCAAAACGAAACACTCCAAAACAAAACCCAAATTCATGTCAGCCATCCTGGGCACCATTAAATATGAATTATATTTGTGGCCATTAGGACCCTTTTTTATCTGGACTAGGCACCTCTGCCCCACGTGTCCTGGTGCTTTTACTCAACCTAGAAGGTGTCCTGAGATTAGGTAGCTCTACAGTGCAGTCATAGATGGGAGTGCCACGAGTACCAGTGCAAACAGAACACTCAGTGGTCCCATAACAGAGCTACAGAGAAAGCAGTATTTGCAGATCTTTCACTTTTACCTCTCTCGTCAGTATTGTAGAATGATGAATTAGAGCACCATGAACCTGGAGGGGTACTGTTTGAAAAAAGCTTCAATGAAGTCAGAAGAAAACACACAGGCATTCAGGTCTTAAAGAGGAAACTTCTAGAAAAAGAGATATTCTTCTAAACAAAGCCTAAGGTAAGATTTCCTGTGTCTGCAAGTAAACAGGAGTAGAACAAAACCAGAAGTAAACCAGTTCTTAGTGAAAAAGCCTCCTCTAGGTAATCTTGCAAAGTCAGATCAAGTTTATTTTAGTAAGGTATAAAAAGCCTTTTTCAAAGTCAGTAGCATCTGGTTGAATAGGATCTACTAGAAGCCTTCATTGATGCCTGCTGGCAGTTGGCAATACAACAGCAGGTGAAGGAATTCATAGTAACTACAGGAACTTTTAAAATCAAGTTGTCCTTCTCAGAAATGACAAGGTATGCTTGTAGAGAAGTTAGAGGAGCAAACCTCTAAGCGAGTTATCCCTACTGGCCCCTGCAGTCAAAACCAAGCCCATCAAGGGAACTCAGGGGTGTGTGTGTGTGTGTGAAAGTCCATCTTGGCGTTTTACCTGTTCATTTAATTCTAAGAGACCAACCCCTTCGTATCCCTTGGAAAACCTAGATGCGTCATGTCTGCCACATTACTCACATGAGGAGGAAAATGTCTCTTGTCTCAAGGATCTTTACAGAGTACTTAAAGGAGTAAGGACAGATGTTATTTTAAAAAGCAAGCAAGCAGCTTCAGGGTGTGGTACCAGTACACAAGGGGGGGGAAAAATATCACAGTTATGACAAACAGGAGTTGGCTATGAATCACTGAAAGTTATGTGCTGGAAATGCAGATGCCATAAGAAAGAATTTGAAACTTCCAGAAGAGGGAAGCAAAGAATAATTATCAACATAAGATTTCAAAGTAATTCATCAACATTTCTCTCTCCTGTACCATTTTTGAAGCAATCAAACCATATCAAGAGCAAGTGGATTAAAAAGTTCTCCTTAAAAAGTCATGATGGTAGCTGAGACTGGCTATGGCTTCTTCCTAAAACAGTTGGTAGCTTCACTCCTGAGCTGAGCAAAGCCTGAGGAAACTCTTCATTATGAGATTCATTCTCTTTGCAGTCTGGGTAGTTAATTTATAACCACTGCTCTGCTCAAGGGATGGCTGTTAACTCTACTCCATGCAACTTTGTGTGGAGTCTAGAGTGGATGTGACACATTGTTCGCATAATTCAAAAATCGGTGTATATATTTTTTGTCTTAAGCTTCATCTCTTGGAATCACGTGATTAAGGGAGACTCTGTAGCTTGCTTTCTTCATTACAATTCTTCATTTTCATGGTTTCAGAGAAAGCTGAAAACAGGAATCGTGAACATTAAGTATAGAACACAATAAGATGAAAAACATTTAGGAAGATCTTATGATTTTTAAGCCACTACCATAGGACCTTGCTTCAGCAGGTAGGCTGGACTAGATGATTTCATGAGATGCCTTCCAACCCCAACGATCCTGCGATTCTGTGTTTGCAATGTCAGACACTTCATTATCATTTTAAAGGGGTTCATGCCATAAACAGTACAGAGACCTATTGTTTTCTGTTGCTATGTGCTGATCATTTCCCAAACACTTCCCCCTGTGTGTGCGAGTGCACGCACGCACACTCTCCCTCACACACAAACACACACACAGATGGTCCTTGCTCTTATCTGGGCTATATGAATAATGACTTGGGTATGCGAAAAGCACAACTGGAATTTCTTTTAAATGCCAGTGTCAGAACGATAACGTGAGCCAATATGAAGATGGCATTTCATTAATTGTGTTAAGTCAGTGACAAATGTGAAAAGTCTGAATGTGCCAATCTCAGAAACTGCTCAATAGCAGTTCATTATGCACCTCTGATCTGTCACATTTCCACCAAGGAGGTCCTGAGATCTCAGAAATAAGCGTTCATATGTAAGCCCACCACCTCCCACTTCCACGGTGATCATGCCTCTCTGTGGATCTGTGAGAGGAATGGTATTTCAGAAGACTCTCAGGACACTGGCATACACTTTCACTCACCACTTTCCCAGGCATGTGTCAACATGTCTTGAGTAGATCACCTACAGGGCCTCAGCACTGTGAACATGAAACACAGTAAGAGATCGGTTGAATCAACTGCACTATGTGCTCTATGGAAAAGAAATCATAACCTTCAACACTACTAGTTTTAGGGCAACTCTTTCCAGCATTTTCTTTCTGCTCTGTGCACTGTAGGACTAAGAAGAGTAGCCCACTTACCTTTTATTGGTCAGATTGCATGCATTTTACCAGGGAGATTTAGATTATTTCTTTTTAAAGATCATAGCATGGAGAATTGTTTTGAATGCAAATCACAGAATCACTAAGGTTGGGAAAAACCTACAAGGTCATCTAGTCCAACCATAAATACCTCTATGTCCAACCGTAAATATCTCTATGAAGCACACCTGAGATTCTAATGTACTTATGGAGGGCAGTAGAAATCTTGTTCATATACAATTAAAAACCCAATTTTTCTTTCATTAAAAGATGTCACAGTATGTCCGTTACACAGATTGCCCAGCAAAGAAATCCTACAGATTCCAGACAGAACACTAGGTCTGATTAGAAAAAAGTTGGGAGTTCAGAATCCATAGGTATCATACTAAATGCCAAGTCTCAAGATAATACTTTGAGAGAATGTAATACATTAATTGTAGTTGTTTCCACTCTCTTTTTACAGAAATTCTGGGCTATCACAAAACGTGTCTGGTAGGTAGGTGCTTTCTATTCGTAAAACAGCTGAGTGTCAAGGACATGCTAATGAAGAATTGCTCTGCCAGAACCACAAGCCTCAGGAATGAATGGCTTGCAGGGAGGGGTGAGAAGTAGTTGGGAAGCTGTGAGGAACACTTGACACTTGCCGATCATTTTTAAGGAATATATTTTACCCCTTCTCTCACTCAAAACCAAGGACACTATTTCAAATTCTCAAGTTCCACTAAATAACACAGAGAAGGAAAGGCCACAACCTGAGACCAAATCGCAGCATTTTCACTAGCAGTTCTCTTTATCTAAAATACTACTCAAACTGTTTAATGCAGCTGCTTGCACAAATATTACTTATTTCTTTGCTGTGTAAACTTAAATGCTCATTGAAGTTGGCCATAAGGAAAGTATGTCTACAGCTAAAGGAAGCAGTCCTTACTTTATGGACTGGGTATTTGCAAATGAATGTGTATTTGAGACATTGAGACTAACATTTCCCTAATGTATTGAGCTGTGCATTGCACCAATCGAAAGTATACAAACCCCACTTAGCTGGTACCTCAGCAGCAAATCTGGGGCTGTAAATGCTACATTTGTCGAGCCTTCCAATAAACTTTTCATATTTAGCATCTGGAACTGCATCAACTTCATCTGGCTTTTCCAATAACAATCCAGCAGTGTGAAAGCAGTTATTGTTTTGAAAATTGCCATCTGTCAAATGGCAGGTTGTTTTACTTGACACGGGTAATATATCCGTATGGAAGGTCTCACACAATGACATCTACCTAATTTGCCACTCATCTAGTGAAAGTGTTCACATGCAGTCATTTTACTGAAAAAAAAAAAAAAGGAACAATTCTAGCTGCAAGGACAGCTTCATTGCTTGAAGATGCTTAACTCTCTTTGTGTTTCCTTTTCCCTTGGAAAAACGAAGTAGCATAAATGAACAAGGACCACAACATTAAACAGAACAACCAATGTTTGTCTCTTATCCACTCACATTAATCAAGTGTTAACAATGCATTCGTAGTAAATATTTATGGCGTGTTTCTCTTGCATCCTGGGAACACACTGTAATTCTTAACACACAGCTAAAAGCCAAATGTTTCTCTCAGACACACTACCATACTTCTTCAATGTTTATATCTATGTATGAAGTGAAATGTGCTCCCTGTTAACCAAGAATAATTAATCATAACCAAGAATAAATACTAATTGTTAATAATTATTATTAATAATCACTGCCAGTTCTTCTTCCAAATATTTCTTTTTCCATGCATATGCAGCTGTAGCATCATGCTCAGTTATTTATTCCCTCCACTTTTACAGTAGATTTATTTATATTTCTGGTCTACTGATTATCTGAAGACACATCATTCTATTGTAGTACAGGCCAGCTTCATAAGCACTGTTCCCAAGAATGATTCTGCATTTTACCTAGTGACTGCTTCATGCAAAACACAGAAATGGGCCAAAGAAAGGAACAACCCCCCTGATCTCCTCTCCAGGCTAAGAGGTCTGAACCTACAGACATATCCCTCCTCTGTCCCTTCTAGTTCTTACAGCCACGTGGAAAATTCTGTTGGAAGTTTCATTATATGGCCCTGAAATGTGCATTTCCTCCATCCTACATCCAGGTAATGAAGACACAGACTATGAGGAACCGGAGGCATATCATGCTCGCTTAGTACTCCTGAAAGATTTTGGAAGCAGGACTGGAGCAACATATAGAAAAAGACAAAAGGTTAGAGAGTAAGTATACTTTATTACTCTTTCTTATTTAACTAGTTAGCAACTGGCATACATGTTATTTCCTCTAGAATGAATTCCATGCACAGAAATCAAAATTAAGTCTAAAACAAGGTGGCTACATTCTAATTATGAAAATCTCATTTTCAGGGCAGGAAGGAAACGGGATGATCTCCAGACATCTGTGTGAGTCATAGCATGCTAACGAAACACAGATGGGCATGCCTATTCAGCACGACTTTTTTAACTTCTCATTTGGTGTAACTATTGTCTTAGCTTTTCCCTTTGCTATACTGACACGAGGTGAAAAAAGCAACAGGTCCTAGGACGTTTGACTTAGATTTGCCCTGATCTGCAACAGATAAATATTTCAGGATTTCATAGATTAGGACCAGATAAAGACACTTATTAAACCCATGTTTAGGACTCCATTGCCTTGAATCAAATTTTAGGAATATCAGCTTGAGGAGGGGACTAGAAAAGCTTGGAGTCAGTTCTGTTAGTAATAAAAATCTCGTAAAAGCTTGTCTGTCACTGTAGCTTCAAAATATATTTTTAGTACTGTGTTTCACTAGCCTCAGCAACATCAACCCACCAGAAAGCTATGCGTGCATGGAAGAGCTGGAGGCCCAGCAATAGGTCTAAACTGAAGGAGTATCTTACCATTGTCATTGCTGTGGAAATGGGCTGCTATTGACTAACCCTGCCTCAAGCATCAAGTTTTCGGCTTGCTGATGCCATGAAGAAGCTATGCTGTTACTTAATACCCTATTTTCTAAGAGCAGCATTTTTGTATTCTGCCCGGCGTGCTGCATGCTCCTTCCAGAAACACGAAACTAGCTCAGCCCCGGTTTGGGAGAAGAAAGGCTTTATCATACAACCAAGAGTCCTTGAGGCAACAGATCCTCATCCTTCAGTGGCAAGTCCATATCTGGACACAAATGTTTACAATTTTCTTCTTAACCCATTAGCTAAGGGGAAGAAAACAAAACAAAAGGGGAGAGGAAAAAAAAAATAAACATCGAAACAAACCAACTGTGATTTGTCCATGCTATCAGGTGGTGATAAATTGATTTTGTTATCTGGGTGATGTCTGGGAAGAACAGAAATGCACTGCAGCTATACTGGTTGTCTACACGCCTCACAGAGGGGCTTGCAGCAGGGCTAGGGACTTGGACAGTCAAGATGCTGTACAAACCATAGGTGCTGCACGAGCTAGGGCTTTGCCATACGTAAACACTGCAACAGGGAAAGAAAGAGCACCGTCACCTTGGCAAGACTTTCTGGGCTGGGCTCATTTATTTGAACTTTGCTGAGTGTACAGTCTTAAACAGACAGTGCATGAATTTCAGTTATCTGTTATGTTTTAGCCTCTGTGAATAAATAAATCATAAACCAGTAGAAGATTAGCAGCTGTTCTCACTGCTGGTAATTCAGAGGCCAGTCAACCAGTATAGTACCCTATGTTTCTACTGGTTAATAGCCAAAAACTGACAGTGAGACAAAATTCAAGTCTCACTGTTGCATAAAGGAGCAATACTCCTCCCAAGAGAATAACAACATAAACTGTAGTGCTTGGCACTGTGCCATTTAGCAGGCATTTAGTCAGTACCAGCCAGGTCTCTGGAATATTCACTCTTGACTGAGGTTTTGCTGTGAAGTCTTCTACCCAACCCAGAGCATGTAGAAATCCTGTGACGAGTCAGGTCTTCCACGCCATCAGGATAACATGAAGCTGCCCTATGGCTAAGCAAAGCTCTCCAGGGGAAGGGAAGAAAGCTCAATCTTTGGCCAGAGAGTTCCGACCCCTCCACAGAGGCAGCTGGGGGCTGTGCACTCCCCAGCACCCTGCACCGCACGGCTGCATCTGGCCGAAGGATGCAGCCCGGATCTGCCAGGGCGTGTAGCAGGAGCACAGAAAATACCGATGACTAACACTTCCCACACACGCCCTTGCATTACTTCCAGTTTGACTTAGACCAGACTGCCTTTTTCTGGTATTTCATCTTGCCATACTCTCACTCACTTCCATTTTGCTCACATGATTTTTCTAACTTAGCATTTGATCTTTTGACAAATGTCGGCATTTAGTCCCCAGCAAGCAGTTTTAGGACAACTGAACTGCTGTGTTAGCAATCACAGATGAGCTGGTTATATCACACAAAAGCCACTTTGTGTCGTGACTAATTTCAGATCATCCCTATTTCTTATGCGGCGTCCAGCCTTGCTCCCTTATACACAGAGAATGAAACTATGTGCCTGTATTTCCCTCTGTCTTTTCTGCTGGGACACAAACTTGTTCAGAACAAGCAGACAAGCTCTGGAGGCAGCACAAAGACAGCACCAATAGCACTTGCTACCTGCCCTCCAGGACCCCTTTGCATTTCACTGCATGACCATCCCTGGCACAGAAGGACCACAGGGAGCCCATCTTCTGCCTGCAGCTGCCACCTCAGTCAAGGGCCCTCTATTTTCTCCCTTTCCTAAGGAAAGTTTCCTGCTAAGACAAACTCTAGACTGCATCCTCCTGCCAACACCGCATTTGTAGCTTTCTGGGCTTTTCTGCATGTTCTGGCTTTGGTAGGAGAAGCAGCACCTCTGCCAGGTGTGTGAGCATCTCTACAAATCTGTGTTGCTTAAAACAATGCTCGCTAACATCTACCGAGGGATATTCCTCTTCGCAGGTGCATCAGAGGTGTTACAGACTCTTATCTGGCCTTTGCACCTCTGTAGCCACATATATGCAAATGCCCGATAATCGTGAGACAAACTTTAGAGGAGGTAAAGTACGATTGCCTGCCCTAGTTATGGGCTTGTTATTCCAGTGAAACTAATGTACACACAGATGCCCTGTTCCCAGGAAGCCGTACTCACTGCGAAACACAACTCAAATATGAATAATTAACCTATTTTATTGTATCCCATTTGGGGCAAAACAAGGCTACAAAGAGGAAATAAACCCCAAACAAATACATAGATGCCACTGAAACAAAGACTTCCCTTCGAGATTAACTCTGATGGGACAGCTGTCCTGCAGCTTCTGCTGACGTGAGTAAACCTGCATTGACCGTGCTGCTTCTCGCTTCCGTTACAGCTCACTGTTCACATGCTGCTTTGAATGTTTTATGAAAGCGACATCAGGTGTGCCACAAGGCACCCTTTACAGCTGCCTCTGCAATGACAAAGCAACTCTCCTAGATGCTATTTTCTCCTTACTTGTGTAGATGGACTCCTTACATACTAACCATGCCTTCAGTTTTGGAGCGTCTGTGACTGCGCTGACCTCAAAGGACAGACATACTCCACAGCAGGACCACAGCATATTTTGATTCCCACTTACTCTGATTATGGGACCTCATGAAAAATGCTGCAACTCCCTCCCATGCTTAACTTTCCAGGAGATATGTGTATCTGCGTCATCACCAGGCTCAGTACTGGGATGGTGCTAAGTGGAACATCTGAAGCCAAGGGGCGGGAATCACTCCCAGGCTCTCATAGTAGAAACACAACTTGGGAGACTGTTGATGGAAATTTTTTCTTCTGTTTGAGAAGAAACTTCTACAAGTAAAGTCAGTTTAAGGTGTTGTTCCCATTGCTCATCAAGAATCCTAGAACGCTTTGGTTTGGAAGGGACCTTAAAGATCACCTAGTTCCAACCCCCCTGCCATGGGCAGGGACACCTTCCACTAGACCAGGTTGCTCAAAGCCTCATCCAGCCTGGCCTTGAACACTTCCAGGGATGGGGCATCCACAGCTTCTCTGGGCAACCTGTTCCAGTGCCTCACCACCCTTTCCATGAGCAATTTCTTCCTTAC
>NW_010228088.1:33661-47280 GCF_000690775.1 Eurypyga helias
AAAGTCCCCCCCAGCTTCCTCGTAGGCCCCTTCAGGTACTGGAAGGTGCTATAAGGTCTCCCTGGAGCCTTCTCTTCTCCAGGCTGAACAAGCCCAACTCTCTCAGCCTGTCCCCATAGCAGAGGTGCTCCAGCCCTCTGAGCATCTTCGTGGCCTCCTCTGGACTCGCCCCAACCAGTCTACATCCTTCTGATGTTGAGGGCTCCACAGCTGGATGCAGTACTGCAGGTGGGGTCTCATGAGAGCAGAATAGAGGGGAAGAATCCCCTCCCTCGACCTGCTGGCCACATTTCTCTGGATACAGCCCAGGGTACAGTTGGCTTTCTGGGCTGCAAGTGCACATTGCTTGGTCATGTTGACCTTCTCATCAAGAAGTGCATGTTTTCATAACAACTCAGCTACATATTGCAGCTCCGTAACATCGCTCCACTGCCAGTGGTCACTTCTGGGTCCCTGTTTTCAAACAAACAAAAGCTTGCCTTGGCTTCACAGGTAAGCTGTCAGCATGCCTTCTCAATCCAACATGAGGGCTGGCTTCCTTCCCCCGTCTCTCAAAGTGCCATGCTCAAATGTCTTCCAGAGCCTTCTCTCAGGATCCTCTTTAATTCAAATAAAAGCTTGCAGGGAATTTTTCTTCCTGATCTTCCTCATGACAACAGAGGCCAAAACTTCACTCAGCCAACAGCAGGAACCGTCCCTCAGCCCTATCCTCCTCTGAGATGTATTTAAGCAATCAGTCAGCTGCTCTGAATAACTGCAGAACATTAAAAACAAAGCAAATACTTTAAATTCTATGCTACTCCTATCGAAGTAATTAGAGAAGTATAATCAACATAAGAAGTCACACCAAAGACGACTGTTTGTGTATGTGCTAGAGAAAGCAGTATCAAAATTATAGATATTCTAGCACAGATTTTACAAGAGATCAAGCACTAAGGGACTGGCCTCAGTACTAAAGATCTGACCATTTTTTTTGTCTTTAAACCAAACATTCTGTAACCAACTGTTATTTGGGACTAGCTCTGTTAGTAAGATTCACAATAAATTAAGAACAAAGGTGCAATTGCCAGAGGCTGGAATTGCCTCTTTTTTTTCCTACAGTTCCTTTTTCATTCAGCATTAAGTCAAAAGATTACAAGTCCAGTGCAAAAGAAAAAAAAAAAAAATCAAAATTTTCAGCTTCAGTTGTTCACAGCACAAAATATGTGACCTTTTCCAGACAATTACATAACACAGCAGTGATAAGCACTAGGGATCCCTATTAAAATATAACCCATGGGTTTGGTATGTGTGCATGCCTTCTTTTTGGCCCACAGTTACTGGCTGCACTGAAAAAGTTTTCATGAAGAAAAACAACAGATACGATAAATTACAACAGAAATCAGCTTCCAAATATGAACGGCAAGCATAGCCACAGCTGAATACAGCATGTGCTTAATTCACCAGGGATGGCCTGAGACATCTTTTATCCTTCATACTCAACTCAAACTAGGCATGATAGTAAAACCTCGTTAGTCTGTTTCATGAGTCACAGGCATCTTTATTCTGAGCACTTTGCTGATGGTTTCCTTTATCAGAGAGTGAAGAATGTGCTTGGTATAAAGTTTCAACTTGTGTGTAAGTTCTCTCTGGCACAGAGTATGTACCCTAGACAAGATACTGTGTTTTTCTTTACTGTTTATTGCTACAGCTGAAATCAGCTGAAAATCTCGAGCAGGAAATCCCTTAACATGAACTACACACTTGTGCTTGGGTAGTCTCTATCTATAGTCTAGGTTACAGCTTCCCAGAGATCCTATTGCACACATACGATGCCCACTGCAGATCCTGTGCCTCATTTCTCAGTCTCTGCAAAGAAATGGAAACAACTGAGCAAGCCTTTGGTTGCTCGGTTTATAACATGCAGGCTAGACAGCTGTATTTTAACAAAGAAAGTAACTAAGCATCTAATGTTTGCTTGTTGGATCACCAATACAGTGATTGCAGTTGGGACATAAGTTATGCTGAGGTTTTGTTAGCAGAAAATACCTTCCCATGGAAAAGCAAGGGCAACCTCTCCTACACAGGTTAGAGGGGATCAGATTTCAGTTCACTGCTACTCCTCTTGACTTCTCCAGCAAGAGCAGGCCTTTCTGAGACACTGCCCAAAGAGTGTATGAGGATGGCAACACAAATGGATGATTTTTTTTTCTTGAAAACAGACTCAGTGATGCAAGCATAGCCACACAAAAAGACATCTACCTCTCCTTGCAAAAAAATGTCCTACTTAAGCTTTTGAAAGAGAATAGTTGTGAGGATTTATAGCTAAAGATTTTCTCCCATTCTTCCATTCTCTACTGAGGGATGTAGAAATACTAAGGAATTCCTCTTAAATAACTCCACCCAAAATTAATGCTGCTGAGTAAATCAAGGATCCACAAGCCAAATGCCTGAGAATCTGACCAAGGGATCAAGTGTTGATTTTTATCTTCCCATATGAGAAACTAAAATACTTGAACAAGGATGTAAACTTAAACTTTTAGTCTTCTGGTCTCAAGTGATATCAGCTGAATAACTGATTTACATGGGTATCAAATTAGTTGTGTGAATCAGTTTCACCTTTTATACTTGTAAAATCCTTTGTATCATAATAAAAATGCCCCACTGAAGAAATGCTAGTAGCAGGGGAGAAGACAATTTATGGTATACTGTGAATTATGATGGTAATTAAACAGTACCTGGAAACTCACGGTAACTAGGAATATGCTGAATGAAGAGGCAAAACATTACAATGCCAGTAATTTTATAAACAAATTAATACTGCAAGTCATATGACTATCTTCAAGAGTTGTGCAAAAAGTTAGAAGACGTTATATAAATTATTATTTGTAAATAAAGATGAAGAGGCATGTGCAAGAACAGCACAAACATGACGTTCAGCTGTTGCCAAGTGAGGACAATAAAACTGGTGTGCTGAGCTGATGTTTTCTTTAAATCCCATTGTGTTGAGTTTAAAAAGTTCACTGCAAAAGCACTGGGCCAGAAGAGAACTTGTCAGGTCTGATGCATGTTTGTCCGGCGCTTCGCCCTCCTCATGCATCCTCCCCTGCCCAGCATTACTTCTGAAGCAGAAAATTCATTACCATAAGACAACTAGATAAGCAATGCTCTGTTTTCCTTCTCCCTAGCCAGCTTTAGGATGTGAACACTAAGGCTGGTGAGTAGGTAATGCAGCAGAGAAAAACACCGTGGATTGAAGGTGTTTCAAAACGTTTTCAACTGTGCTTAAGGCAGTAAGAAGAGCCTTTTCTACCTGCTGCTGCTCAGTGCTGTCTGCAGCAGCACAGAAGGGGAAGCAGGCTCGGAAGGTATTACAGAGAGTGGCTGGTAGAGGGTAGAGGTGACCTGATGTCTCTCTGGAAATCAATGGGTTGTTGCTATGTCAGAGAAACAACATGTTGTAAACATCTGGTTTTTTCGGGTGGTGTCAGTTTTGTGCTGCCCAATCTCCCCAGTACCAAAATCCCACAAGACACGGCTGAGACTCAGTGCACTGCACGCTCCTGCTAACTGCACAACCTCTGCAGGGACGTCACCGTAAGGTTTTAGTCACTTTTTCAGCTGTGCTAACTTCAGCTGCAAAGGCTGAGACGTAGCCTTTCTGGTTCTGTATCCAGGAAGACAGAAATTACTTTTATGCCACCTGTGGTCTGCTCAAGTCATCCACTGCCTTGGCGGCATCCAAGGGTCTCAGCCTGAACATTTTAGCTTGTTTAAAAGAATTAGAGCTAAATTTTTACAGTTTCAAGGGTGTCAGTCCACTTGCAGAGCTATGGAAAAAACCAAGAGGAAGAGTCTGATATTTTCAAGCTCACAAACCAGAAATAGAAACAGGAATCTCAAACGGCTAAGCTCCCTGTTTGCATCACTATACAATCACTATCTTTGTTCAAAATGTGGAGAGTCCTCCTTTGAACCTTTACACAAACCAAAAATCATTTTGTGCCTTCTGTCCTCTAATATAAAGGCAGTAACACATTGTAGGATTTGGCTAGTTTAATTATAAAAGGACACCTCATTCCCCATAGTCACACTCCCTCCCACAATATTCACAGAGGTTAAGTGCACCTTCCTCTGCTTTTCTGCTAAAGGTCATGTAAAGCATAGGCCACAGCTGTCCCTAGTGTCCCATTACATGGTAGTCTCCTATAGGAACCCATACTAACAGGATGCATCTGGAGGGAGGGGACTGAGGTGGCAAATATATATTTGTCACTCAAAGCACATTAGTGTACACACAAGTAGTTCTTACTAAGGAGCAGGAAGAAAGAAATTACAAATCTCTGTAGTATTTTGCACATTTAAAAAAAATCCCTCTGGTATATATATCAGCAAATGTCAGCGAGAACTGTGGACAGCCTATTGTGAAATCTATAATTATGGTAGAAATGCCCTGGACCGATCCATACACTTTACTTCTGAGATATGATATGATCAACATTGATATGTTCCACGTTCTTAGCTGGTTTTAAAATACTTAAGTCTGTCACTGTCCACATCAAAGTGCAGACAGAAGCATAACAAAGCACCTTAATCGTTAGGATCTGGTCTGGTTTTGCACAAGGAATGAGATACAGTGTAGTCAGTAGCAATGCGAGACCTCATCAATACATTCGTCTGTGCTTCTGATGCCTCCTCCACATCTGATATCACTGTGTAGTCTTAACTTCTTTTAAATCCTGGATAAAGCTTCAAATTTTACATTACAATGGTGTAGGGGAAGGGTCCCCACATTAGTCTTATCTCAACATGGTCTCCTCTCTGACTCACAGTACTAGACATAGCTGGGGGGGCTTGAAATCAAGGGCATGGTGGGACCCCTTTTCTGGGTCCTGTACAGAGCTCTCAGCAGACAGCAAGGGCAAGCTTAAACAACTTTTCCAGTTACCTAGATACAGCAGAAGGAGACTAGGCAAAAAGAGGGAACTGTATTTGGGAAAAGAAGGTGAAGCAATTCTAAGAAAGCCAAGCAGTAATAGCTCTGAGATTTTAAACCTGGTAATAACAAGCCCCATATGTGAAAATCTGGTCCTATCAGGATGAGTGAGACCTCACTCCAATTCCCTACTCCACCCCCACCAAAAAAATTCAGGAGGATTTGCTCTCATTTGTTTAAGCTTCCTGCTAGCACTCTGGGCACTCAGGAAAAGAGCAGTGTAAAAATAAATGAGTCAGAAAAATGGATGTGGGACTGACAAATGCATGAGCTATTTTTCTCAAGTGATGCTTGCTTTCCACATTTCTTAAATTCTATGGAGAAATTATTCACAGCTAGTGTTCCCAAGGCAGGTACAGTTATGCTAGCTTGTTTTATGAACTCCAATTTTATGTTCTCCAATGGAAAATGCTGTATTGTTTGACTTAACGACTTTTCCTAAATTACACAGACAGGAAAAGGGGGTGTTCCAGCTGTGTGGTTTGTATTTCACAAAATATTCTTTCCTTGTATTCCTTTTCCTTTTTTTTTCCCCTTAATTGTGCAATGCAGTAAGAAAATTAGACAATCAACAACATTATAAGTTTATGATAGTAAGCTGCACTTCTCTCTTTTTTCTTTCAGATAATAAGAGAAAAATATTAGAAGAAGGTAACGTTGTGAATGTTCTAGTTCAGGCAGGAACAGTGTGGCCAGCAGGACTAGAGCAGAGATTGGCCCCCTGTACTCAGCACTGGTGAGGCTGCACCTCAAGTCCTGTGTTTGGTTTTGGGCCCCTCACTACCAGAAAGCCACTGAGGTGCTGGAGCGTGTCCAGAGAAGGGAACGGAGCTGGGGAAGGGTCTGCAGCACAAGTGCTGTGAGAAGCAGCTGAGGGAACTGGGGGTGTTCACCCTGGAGAAGAGGAGGCTCAGGGGAGACCTTACCGCTCTCTACAGCTGCCTGAAAGGAGGGTGCAGAGAGGTGGGGGTTGGTCTCTTCTACCAAGTGACAAATCATAGGATGAGAGAAAACAACCTCAAGTGGGACCAGGGGAGGTTTAGATTGAATACTAGGGAAAATTTCTTCACTGAAAGGGCTGTCAGGCATTTGAATATCTGCCCAAGGAGGTGGTGGGATCACCATCCCTGGATATTTAGCAGACGTGTGGATGTGGTGCTTAGGGACATGGTTTAGCAGCGGACCTGGCAGGGTTATGTTAACAGTTAGACTTGATGATCTTAAAGGTCTTTTCCAACCTAAATGATTCTGTGATTCTATGACCTGAAAAAAGCTGTACGGGCTAAGGAGGGAGCCTCAAGAGCTGACTAATCGCCATCACTGAGCAAGAAGACACAGACCATCATCATCTTCTCCCTAACAGATGACAACCAGAAGAAAGATCCTAAAGCAGGAAATCCACTCTAATGCTTGAAATTATTCTTTAAAGAAGAATTTTCAAGTTTTTGAAGGGAAGTGAACAAAGGCTTCCTACCCACCTTTTTAAGCACCCATTAAGGAGGCATTTGCTTATTTGGGTTTGTTTGTTTCCAAGACCATACATGACAAGCAATGCTTGTCGTTCTCCTGTCTGTGAAAGGAGATGGATCCCGGGTATTCCCGTATTTAAAGCATTGAAGGTTTTCTGCTGCCATGGTTTTGCATTCACTTATATAGCTTTGTATTTTCAAGAATGGACAGTGTCTACCTGTTCTGGCGCACAGGCACCAAATTGAGCATCTTTTTCCATACACACTCAAGACTTAGTGGCTTGAGCTATTTTGGGTCACTGAGTCAATAGCCAGGCTATGCAAAGCCAGAGGCCACTGCCTTAAAACTGTGCCTGGGCTGGAAGGGTTCATTTAAAAGCTTCAATGCCGAGTGCAACAGCAGTGCACTTCATAACACACTGGAGCAGCTGCTTCTTTTATTCTGCAACACACGACCAAAATAGCTTATGCCTGTCTTAGACTGTAGACAGTTGAAGTTGCCAACAGCATTTGGCACAGCATCTTAACAAAGGATTCTTATATGGAGATCTAAGTGAGAAATAGAGAGATATATTTGTTTTATCAGTGCAGCTCAAAGGATTTTGCCCTGATGTGATCCATCTAGCATGCATACACAAAAAATCATTATGAACAAAATGCCTTCTCAAATGGCTGCTAAATTCTTATGATGTTTGTCAGATCTGCTGGCCTCTTTCAAGAATCCAGCTACACCCTCACCTTGTGTATGAAACCGAGCAGTCACATAACCCACGCTATGTAACAGAGGTGGAGGTACAGAAAACAACCAACCATGGAGGAACAATTAGCTCTCATTCAACCTTTCCTTCCTGCTCTAAATCAGTTGTTTCTAACCTGAACTCTCAGCACAGCACATAATCAGGGGTTATCTCATTGGATAACCACTGAAATTCCTAAATCCTGGTCGTCTTAAAGTTCCCTCAGTTTGGTGTCAAACTAACCACCCCTCAGGGCAACTGGTCCAACTCACGTCCCTGGTGCAGGTGGCCTTGTGGCCTGCGCTGCAGGAGCCTTCGGCTGAATGGATCAGAGGGTACGCAGGAAAGCAAGGCCTGGTTAGCGAGGGCTGCATTCCTGAGGCAAGGAAAGGATGAGAAACACTGACATGTATGCCTGCTTCCCCCCATTCTCACAGGAAAGATGTTTTGGGGAAACTTGATTCTGAAACAATGAGACATGCAGACAAGCTTGAAAGGAAGATTTTCAAGAACACAGGAACCTTTTGCCTTTGTTTTTACTGTCTACACAATGTCAATACTGGGAGTACCACAAACATCACCCTGTGCCTGAAAACGAAGGCATTCCAACTTTGTTTTACTCCTTGTGAATATAACCATTTATGAAAGTGAGCTATATTTGCTTCAGGAGAAAATAAAAACAGCAACAAAAGTATTAAGTAAGATATGTTAAGATAATATGGCAAATGGCAACAGTACCTGAACAACTAAAACACATACTCACATGTTCCTGTTTTATAGAATAAAACACCTCTAATACATGCCAGGAGTGCTAAAATTCCATTCATTTAGACTCAGAAGGATGCAGCTCAATCAAATAGTATAAATTGAATGAGGCACTTACCTGCTTAAGAACTGCTTCAGTCAGTTTTCTCCATTCTTTGTTCTCTGAAGAGCAGAGACAAACAGAATATAACATCAGGGAAAATAACATACAAGCACTAAGTTATCATCTTAAAAATTGAATTATTTTGTTCTTAAAAGAATAAAGAAAAAAAAAATTGAACATCACAGGTTTTTCAAAAGGAAAAAACATGTCATTACTGAGAATGTCACTTTGCCAGAAACAGAGGAAAGGTACTCCAGGTTTTCTTTTCAGTAAGTCAAATATTTACATTACAGTGATGTAAAATATTCAAAACAAGTTTCACAGTGAAATGCAGATGTAGGAAAAACAAGTTTCAAAAGATATGTGGTGAACCATGAAACCTAAATCTCAGCAGTTAAATTACAAAGACAGATTTATACAGTTAGCATAAAATTGAAATATTACTAGAGGAATCAAGAGCTCCTATCAGCAGAAGACCAACTTTACTTTAATTGTCTACATCAACACCATAGCATACCTTACAAGGCTTTATCTTTAAAGAAGCTTTCCACTGTAATTGATAAGCCTATGTAGAGGACTATCCCATATACTGCTATAAACAGACTGCTTTCAGCATTTATACTAGGCTAGATATTTCTAGCCCTACTGTTATAAAGACAAAGTGTTATAAACTGCTCTGTAGAGAGTAAAAAACACAACTTACTAGAATTCAGTGAAGATATTACAGTCTACTGAAACAGGAATTAAAGAAAGAAAATATTTACTTGAAGGTGAATATAAATAATAGTAAGTAATAGAAATCTTAACACACTGCAGTAACTGTAAAAAAAATCTGTCCCAACAGAAGAGGAACCCATAAAAATACAAAATACTAATAATAAAAACCCACATTTGGTATGCTTAGCCTAAAATTACCACATAATTAGTCCTAACAAAGAAGACCTCTTAATATTCTAGTTACTCTGACATCACTAGATCTTTCAGAGGAACTATTAAAACATCTTAAGAAAACCACTGTTTACATGTAAGTAATCCAAGACCCTAGATGATGGGCAGCTAGATAATTAACACATCCTAGTAAAAGGTACTTGTTCCAATTCTACTGGTGTGAGTTTGGCTTTAGGGGAAAGAAAATATTAGATAAGAAAACTTTTAAGGAAAGGGGGAAAAATGGTAAGAAGAGGTTGTTCGGAAAACTGCAGGAAAGATAGGTCCTCAAAATCTATGTACAGGTTAAGAAAAGATACTCAGAAAATATTTAGGAGGGAGTAGCTACAGTTATAAATATTAAGGCACTTAAAAGACCTGTGTGTCACTACCACAAGTCTGATTGACCGCCTTCCTGTATTCTACTGATGTAGTCATAAAAGCGTAGCTATGTCTCCCTGTAACCAAGGAAGAACACGCTAAGGGTTGTTGCTGCAGGCTGTATTTGCTTGGAAGGGGTTATGCAGGAAATAAAATATCCCTCTGCTTCTGATAAAATACAGTACACTAAAAAAAGAATCTGATAGGAGAACTAAGTTATTATATTAATCAGTAAGCTGCATGTTCTGTTATGGAACCAAACTTTGAGTGCCATCTATGTCATATACAGCTACTTTTAAACAACTTTTCACCTACTTTCTCTTCAAATGTAACTAGTATTCAGAAAAATTATCTGTAAAATCATATTTCTCTTTATGAACTGTTATGAAAAAACATAATAGACTTTAGAAACAGAAAGGTCTTTGCATAGTCTACAGGAAGTATAGTCAAAGTATGTACAGATGTTATCAGAAGACAAAAACCAACAAAGCCAAGTATTAAGCTTTGTGGAGGGAGTCTGAAAAGGAAACAAGACCTGGCTGATAGCTGGAGTAGGAGAAGACTGTACCATAGTAGAAATGGGATAAGCTTCAAAGATGGCTTCTCAGCCGCCTTGGTGCCTTACTACCCAAGCTAGTTCCTTAAGTCACATAGGCATGCTGCGGTAAACGCTGTGACTGGAAGGGAACAAGCGGGATCGACAGAGGGAGGGCATTTACCGCAGGAAAAGCTGAGGGTGACCAAGACCAGGTAACTGGCCTTTGCAGTGGTTCAGGATCCATACATCTCCCGCAAAAACTCTGTTCTGAACCGTTATTGAACAGGCTGGGGAATTCGCAGCGGAATCTAGTTAGTTTCCTTAGAAAAAAAAATACTTTAGGCTGAAGAGTCTTAATGTCTCTTCTGTCTTGAAATGCAGAAAACATCAGAAACTAGCACACAACAGGGGAGCCAGTAGAGGTTATGCAGCAGATTCCGGAGCCTCTTTAGACTGGCTCATTCTGAACATACCTTCAGAATGGGAAATAATACTGCTGCTTCTTTAAAAAAAAAAAAAAAAAAAAGCAGCAAGGCCAAAACCCAAAGCCCAAACAAAGCAAAAAAATCTGAAGCAGTTTTTATAATCTTTAACTGAAGATCAAACGAGGGTTAACTATGCTTGTAATACATGCTTTACATTTCATCCTTTTAAAAAATTATGATTGCATTGACTGACTATACCATATCTGTCCGTGGCCCCAAAACCTCAACTTGCTGATATAATATGATGCTTATTTGCAGGAAACTTTGCTGGTGGGACTAGTCCCTTCTCCTTCTCACAGCTCAAGTATGAAAACACTGGGAGAAAACAAGGTTTTGCGTGTTTGACTTTTATTTAAAAATAAAGACAAATGCGAACCTTTATATGCTCACAGCAAGAAGAAACATAAAGTTCAGAACCCACGCTTCAGTAGATGCGGTGACAGAAACCAGCACGGAAACCCTGCCCTTCAGTTTGATTTGCAGTTGACTGAAAGAGATGTTTCTGGCAAATAGCCTCCCAGTACATGTTGTTAGATGAGGCCACAACCCCAACATCAACACTCTCAAATGAGTGTTACATAGGAGTGTTCTTGGTGTCAGAAACATTGCACCCCAAATAAGAAGTCACTGCAGAGTATTGACGAATTCTGGTGAAAAGCAAAAAAAGGCCACATCATTTCCAGGGTTATGGTCATACTCATACCTACTTTGAACAGTAACTGAACGTGTGTGTGTGCATCAAAGAACAGCTTTTTACTATCGCCAATGCCACCCACCTCCTTTCTTTTGTCCCTAGTGCTGTCTTTGCCCAACTGCTTCACCATCCACCGGCATTAGCTGCAGCCTTTGTCTTCCAAAAGGCGTCCTCGGGGGGACAGAGGTTAAAACCTTAACTGCTCCATGAAGACTTTGCTTTTAGCAAATAAAAATCTATTTACGCTTCCTTTGCTTCTTTGAACATCTGAAGAGCTGTGCTGTTTCTGGCAAGGTTGAGAGCTCACAGCTGAAGGGGCAAAAAGTTGTGACGAGGCATGGAAAGAGCTACAGGGATCTGACCTCAGAAGAGGAATAGGAGGAAACTGAGAAGAAGGAGCATTTATCTTAATAGCTCACAGACAGAGGGAAAGACCACCTAGGACAAACTTTGCAGGTTGAACAGGCCAAAGATAGTGGGTACTGGAAGAAGTGGGTCTCGCGTTATGCATATTACTCACACAATCAGATAACCAGCGCTAGTAATAAACTATTTTTATTTGGACAGATGAGTTGGCTTTATATGTGAAATGACAAAGCCTGGTTTTTTTCTAAACAAAGTTCCACATAGAGTAGGCAACCACAAATAATGAAACTCATTTTCACAAGATGTCAGTGAAATCTTCAGATCAAAAGATAAGTAAGATTGAAAAAAATTAACTGATACTCATAAATCTGGAAAATTTATTAGCCATAAAGTGTCTAGTGCCAAGAAACTGTACTCCTGCCTTAAGGATAGAACTAAGTGGAAACTACTGTCTCTAGTGCAAAGCGCAGTTACCTCGCATGTGTTTTAACAGGAGGTTGCTTTTACCTTCTCTGAAGACAGTAACTTTGACGAGGACTAATTTTTGGAAACGGGAAGCTACAGGACCCTGATCTGATGTGGCAATTCCAGTGAGATAACTATGCTTTCTCTGTTAGCTCTGCAATCCTGGGGAAAAAAAAAAAGAAACTAAAAAAAAAAAAAAAAAAAACAAAACCCAAAAAAACAAACCACCACACCACAGAAAAGACACAAAAAAACCCAACCCAACCCAACTCAAAAAAATGTTTGGTATGACATGATAAAATAGAGAAGTGTGCAGTACTGAGGAGTACTAATTCTTGTTCCTTTCATAAAGAGAGCAACTTCTTAGATGATGCTTAACAACAGCGATAAACACTGTAAAGGACATCCTTTGAGGAACATTAATAATTTCCTGTGTATGTGCACATAGCGTTAATGACTAGATCCATACTGCTGGATTACACAGTGCATGTGCATATATTCAATCTCACCTTCTAGGCTTGGAGTCCAGAGAAAAGGAAGCTGCTAACAACAATGCAATTGACAACTCCAGTCCTACTCCTGCAAAACCCAGACATTTTAATGGAAAAGCTTATCCTTAATGTAAAATGCAGCATAATTTTAAGATTGTGTTTAAACTTATTACTACGGTTAAACTCTTTATTGCCTCAGGTTTTATCTAAACATTACTTGACTAGGCACTGTCAAGGAGGAAAAATTTTAACCATCGATTTATGAACTGGTGACAGTGATTCACTAACTCTGTGACTTCCCACTTTTCCAGCTGGCAAGGTCCTATGAATGCTAGAGGAGAGTTACGGATGTCTCTGAGGAAGGTCTAGGCCTATGACCCGTGAATCCAAATCAGCCACACATCTCCAGTGACCTTCTAAATCCCACGCTGTGCATCACTGAACCACCTCTTATCCAGCCAATTGTCACTGCGTACTTGGCAAGCGGAAAACCAGGATTTGGGAAGAGCTGTTTTTGTCATATGGGCCCCTGAGCAGAGTTGGCACAACTGGGTCAACACGGTTCCCAATCCAACCTGCAGCAGCAGCACTTCAGGCTGAACTTCCCTCAACCCGAAGCGTCCGATACAGGATGGAAAACAGCCATTGGGAAAGGACTTACACAAAACCTCGGTCTTTAACATCCATCGTCCCACACCAGCAAAACTGGTTTAGAAAACTCAGCTTACACTTGCACCCCTCGGCCACAGGCCCAATGAAGCATCACTTGTCCATACAAGACTCACAGCTGTTTTACCGATTTCCTGTCCAACCAGAGAAAAAGCAACCTCGTTATGGGCAAAACTAGTAGGTGTCCTGGCGCGTTTAGCACTGGGTAACTTTTCCTAAAGAAAAGCGGGACAGGAGAGTGCCTGGGTGAAGAGAGGGCGGCAGCGCCAAGAGCGTGGTCTCTGCTGTCAGCTGTCTAAGCCCGGGAGCTCACTCCGTAGCTTGGTCTCTGCTGTGAAACCCCGTGCCCGCTGTCTAAGCCCGGGAGCTCACTCCGCCCCGAAACCGGGGCCTCCCTTCGGGGCTCGTCGGCCCGGTGCCCCTTTTTTCCGCAGGCGGGCTGCACAGGAGCCCTCGGGGCTGAGCAACGCCCCGAAGCCCTGCTCCTCCTCCGCCCGGGAAACCCGGGAAACGCGGCTCCCGGCATCGGCGCGACGCCTCCAGGCGGCCGGGGA
>NW_010228089.1:0-11716 GCF_000690775.1 Eurypyga helias
GGAGCGGGTCCCAGGGCTGCCCTCGGGCAGCGGTGCGCACGGAGGACATGCAGTGAGCACCCCAGCGACAGCATGCACCGCGGGGCCCACGCTCCGGGCCCCAGGAGGGAGCGGCACAGACGGGAACCACCGGCCACCCCTGCCAGCCGGCAGCAATGCACCACGGCTCACGCTAGTGCGGTTTCCTGGGGGTGCCAGCACCTGGAAGAACCACCTGCCATCTACCTGGGGGCAAAACCACATCAGCCAAAGCCTCTTTTCACAGCAGAGAGAGAAAAGAGCGAGCTGGGAGGGAAAGCGAGCCGGAGCCTGGCGCTGAGAGCTACAGCCCCCACGCAGGGGCCAGGCAGTGGAGCTGGCGGAGCAGGGAGGGGGCCATCCATAAACCACCAGTCGTCAGCAGAAGGGCAGGGCAGGCAGTGGGGCCGAACCCTGGCAGGGATGGGAAGGGAGCAGGGGACCATGGTGGGGAGCCTCCGGGGGTCCTCACGATGCTGTCCCAGGGCCTCAGCTATACAGTGGGGAGGGCTCCACGCTTCAGAGGACAAGGGCAGTGGGAGATGCCTAAAGCTGAGCAGGGTGGTCTGGGGCTCTGCCCCACCTGCACAGGCTGAAGGATGGGTGGGCAGCTCTGCCTGCTTCCCTCCCCACTCTCCCCTTCTGCCCGCTCCGTCCCCATCCCCGTGGGCTCTGCGTGGCCTGGAGCGGGTGGTGGCCCTTACCTGGTGGCCCCCTGCAATCCCTGCAGAAGGGGAACGGGCATCTGGCAAGCCCAGAAGACTCTGGGGGGAGGGAGCAGCGGGCCCTAGGGGGAGTATAAAATAGTCGTCTGTAGCGGATGGGTGTGGAAGGGCCTCCGGCAGACACGCTTCGGCTCGTGATCCTTGGGGGGAGGCAGGGGAGGGGGACAGGTTCTCTGCAGGGGATTCATCTTCATGTGGGAGGTGAAGGAAGGTCAGGGAAGAGGGATAAGAGGGACGTTGCAAGGCTCAAGCAGACTCCGGGCAGCTCTGGGATGTCTGGGTGGTGATGGGGAGGGAGGAGGGTTCAAGCTGCAGGTCCTGTTTATGGATGGCCTCTACCAGGGGTAGATCCTGCTGCCAGCTGGCTCTAGGCAGGCGGCGGAGCTACGCATGCGACACAGCGGGGACGGCACATGCGGGCATGCCACAGAACACGGCGCTCCCCCGGGACCGGGGCGCTCCAGAGCCTACCTGGGATGTGGAAATGCTTGGGCGCTTGGTATGAGGTTGGAGTGGAGGACCTCACATCTAACTGGCTATAGTAGGGGGAACTGCGCCCACTCTCGCTGCCTACGTGGTGCCGAGCAGAAGCAGCCGTGAGTGACCGAGAGAGAGAACAAGAGGCAGAAGAAAACGGGTGTTAAATGCAGTGGTGTTAAAAGAGCGGGGGGCGACCCACATGGTGGGGGTGATGAGGATGTCTGTGGTCCAGGATGGCGTGATGGTGCAGGGGGAGATTCCCCGCATCTCCGGAGGAAGGAGGGATGTGCGCGGGTGCTGTGAGAGGGCAGCAGGCTGCCCCACTGCTGGCAAGAGGAAAGCTGAGCATGCTGCGGAGGCAAACAGCGACAGGCCCTTGGCGGTGCAGCGTTGGGGAGCTCAGAGAATGTGGAACCTCTGGAATTACTGACCTTGGATTCTCCCAGTTGTTCCTCCATGGCTCTGAAGAACAGGAGACGTGGCACAGACACATTCTGCTCCCCTCTGACATGCTCCAGGGCATGCACTCGTGTGTGAGTGTGTAAGGACCCTGCTTTGCACAAGCCCTCTTGTGCATGCCCCTCACAGAGCTACCAAGCCAACTGAGGGGTCTTCAGTGGCCCTGGGTGTCACCTTCCTCCCTGAGCTCCAGCTTCCTGAGCTCCAGCTCCAGTCTGAGCCAGGACAAAGACCCCTCAGCCTTTCCTCACAAGACAAGTGTCAGGGGAACTGGAGGATGCCCATAGCAGAACTGGTCACTGCCCCACAGCGCCTGTTGCTGTCAGCCCCACATGGCCTCCCACCTGCTTGCCAGAAGAGGGACCACCGAGGTCCCCTGGGAGAAGCAGGGGACAATTTGATGATCCCTGCTCTGTTTGGGGCTCTGATCTTAGCCCAGCCTGGGATGCAGCTGAATCCTCACCTGAGCGGTAGAAATGGTGGGGGGACCTCGGGATGGTGGGGGACATGCCCTGGCGGCTGTAGGTGGGGGAGTCGATGTAGCCAGGGCTGGAGGCTCGCCTCTGCCGAGTGTCAAAGCTCTCGTAGATGTCCTGGGGACCCAGAAAGGTGTGGAGAGAAGCAGAGTTAGAGCTGGTGGGATGAGGAGCGAGGCAGGTCAGTGCCTCACCAGCCCCGTGGGGAGGTGTCCCATGGCCGGAGATCCCTGAGCTTGTTCCCAAGTTCCAGTGTGCCCCTCCACAGGGCAGAAGCTGCACCTCAGGTCTGCTCTGCCAGGGAGGGCTGCACGCCACTCTCCACAGGGCCTGAAGGACAGGACTCTCCCGGACTGGTTCCCCCATCTCCCCCCACCTCGGGACAGCACCGGGCAGGGGGACATTGAGCAGAGCCCCAGTGGTCCCTGGGCAGAGGGACATGCTGCGGTGGCAGCAGGTGACAGACCCCTCGGTGACTGCCGGGGGCATTACCTGCGAGTACGGGGAGAGGGTCCCCAAGGACTGGAGGTGTCAGGAGGCAAAGGGGAGGAGAGAGAGAGAGAGAGAGCACAGTTAAGGGGAGCAGCGACAGACCGAGGTCCCACAGTGGCTTGTTTTCCCCATGTTACATCCCCATCACAGCTGCCAGGCAGGGAGGGCGGCTGGTGGCACAGCCAGAGCGAAACTATGGCAGGACGCTGGGCAGGGAGCCCCTGGCCGGGATGGGACGTGGTGTAGGGATGGCACCCCCTGAATCGGCAGCCTGCTCTCTCAGGGACCTCAGTGGAGTCCCTCAGTGCCTGCGGCTGTGAGAGGGGAAGGTGGCTGCTGGCTCCATGGAGCTCCACAGTGGCCACGGCCAGGCTGTGGGTACTGTCACTGGGTGTTCTGGAGGAAGGCAGGCTTCTAGGAAGCCTTGGGTCTGAGATGTATGAGATGCTGCTGCTGGTCATCACAAAGTCCTCTCCCAGGACCACTGCAGGTCCCCCATCTCTATGTGAGCTGCTCAGACCCTCTTCTTCCACAGACTTACTGAAATCATCCAGCAGCCCCAGCCTGCCTGGGGGAACGGTGCAGGGCAGTCCCATGCCACATGCTGCTTGGCATCATCTCATCACAGGTTTGCAAACACTCACTGACCGAGCCCCCTTTCACTTGCTGCGGGGCCAGCACCCAACAGGGACAGCCCTGCCAAGCTCCAAAACACTGTGCCAGGGCTGCGTGTCCTGGGCCAGCCTTACTCCCCGCTCCAACCAAGGGAGAAAAGGCACCTCACATGCAGGATGATTGCCTGACAGGGGCCAGGCTTTGGCCTGAGCCATCTGACTGCCCTGCCAGCCGCCTGTCCTTCCACCCCAGAGGGATGCACGTGGGCTGCATTCTCTCCTCTGCTCCTGCTGCAGGCTGTCATGGGTGAGCTCCCTGCCATGGCATTCCCAAGGGTGACATCTCATCTGTCCCTGCATGTGGAGTGTGAGGCACAGTGTGTGCAGGGCACGGTGATCAGTTAAGGTCACTGGTTTCCTTCTTACTCAGCAGCAGCACCGCGGGTTCCCTTCCAGACCCCTTCCCAGTGATGGGGAGCCTCTGGGAGTTGTCTTACCCCTGCTCCTGCCTCCCTGCAGTATTCCCACTGGAGTGAGCAAACCCCCATGCAGTTTCCCCCACTGCCCCGAATCAGGGCCCAGCTCCCTGTGCAGCCCAGCATTGGGTGCATCAGGACTCAGTACCTCCCCATAGCTATATCTCTCCAGTGTCTCATCCGACGTGTATCTGTGATAGGGCTCGTAGGAAATGAGGTCAGGACGCTGCACTTCATAGATGGCTTTAATCTTGGGAAGAGCTGCCAGGTCTTTGTAATTAAGGATCTCATTATCCACTTTAGCCTAGGGAGAGGGAGAGACAGACAGAGAGACAGAAAGGAAGAGGAGGAGAGAAGGAAGGGGGAGCTGGAGCGCACAGTGCGGAGCCAGCAAAGAGCAGACAGAGCCCACCCCAGCAGCAGGAAGAGGTAAGAGGAGATGCCCAAGAGGCAGCAGGTGGGAAGGCGCAGAGGAGCTGGGAGGGTGGGACTGTGCCCCTCGGAGTGCTCCTGATCTCTGTCAATGGCACTGGCAGCACAGCTTGTCTGTGCTGTCCCCAAAGGCTGGGCTTGTCCCCAGGGCACACCTCACACTGCAGAGCAGCATTGGGAACTGCTGCTCCTTTCCCTGGGGCTGGAGCATCCGTCCAGCCCTGCACGGATAAGGGGTAAAACTGTACTTACGCAGATGACACGGTTCGGGGAGCCGATGCTGGAACCGGGTGGTGAAATGGAGGTTTCTGACGTCCTTCTGTGCTGTGGGGGCAGAAAATCAGAGGACAGATGATGGCGAGGAGGGACCCCTGAGCAGGCACAGTTCTGGGTGCAGCTAGCAAATCGTTGGGTTTGGGGCTCAGCTGCACTCAAGATCCAGTTTCTCTGCACTCTGCTTGCTGCTGGTGCCTGTGGCTGCTGCAGGCTGCCCTGCCATCCAGCATTGCACCCTGGCTGCTCTCGGGGTCAGGTTTGGAGCCAGCTGAGTGACTCGTACCAGCCAGGAGGCAGCCATGGCCACTTGTCATCCTGTGGGCAGTGGGGACAGAGCTCATGGCAGCCTTGGGAAGCCACTCGGGGCTTGAAAACTGGCGGGGCTGCAACACTGCCATAACAGTTCACCTCCAGCAAGGGATTCGGGGGCAGCATCACCTGGGACATGCCACCTCTTGGAGATCACAGAATCACCAATCGTTTGGCTTGGAAGGGACCTTAAAGATCACCTAGTTCCAACCCCCCTGCCATGGGCAGGGACACCTTCCACTAGACCAGGTTGCTCCAAGCCTCATCCAGCCTGGCCTTGAACACTTCCAGGGATGGGGCATCCACAGTTTCTCTGGGAAACCTGTCCCAGTGCCCCACCCCAATCTGCTGCCTACCTTTAGCTTCTTCTCTGCTCTGGCCGCCTGCTTGCAGATGGGGTGCCACACTTCGGAGCCTGCAAGGCAGTAAAGGGAAAGCATTTTTGCTCCGCACACAGCTCACCCCCCGCTGCTTGGGATTGTCCAGCTGTCCTTGCCATGGGGGAGTCCCATCCTGTCTCTGCAACTCCAGCACTGCCCTGCAGCCTGTGCTCCTGAGGGGGAACATGTCAGTACTCTCCCTAGCAGCCTTGAGCAACCAGTGCCACAGGAGTGTAACCCCTGCATGCCGGGGGGCAGCTCCTGGGGGGCCCTGCAGGGGTGGGAGGTAGGAACCAGACTCTCTCTGTGGGGAGCAGAGCAGGAGGGAGGCGATGAGCCTCGAGGATGCTGAGGTCCCACTGGCTTCCCTGGACGCCTTCGCCAATAGGCATGTGCCCGTTGGGAAGGCAGTGGGGACCGGGTGTCTGTACTGAGAAACGAAACAGCTCCCAATCACCCAGATGTAGTGGCCAACACTAAACTGTGACAGCAAACCCAGGTGTGTTTCAGGCACAGCCCAACCAGTGCTCAGCCAGGCAGCTCCTGTTGGTTAAACTCAGGGTAACACTGAGCCTGAGGCATCCACAGCCCCTCTCATGCTCTCTGGGCTGGAACCAGCAAAGCCACTGAGCTCTGCCCAGATGTGCCTGGGGACAGATGCTCAGCACACCCATCCTGCTGCCCACCACAGGGCCTTGCTGGGATCCCTGCTCTCTCAGTGTGCAGTTCCCCCTTTGCCACCCATGGGATCATTAGTGACTTAGGGTGACAGGCAAGCACAAGCTGAGAGAAAACAAACCCTCCCTCTGCACTGGAAATAGCCCCTCAGGCAGCTCCAGGCAGGGATGAGCTCCTGCCAAAACCAAACCCAAACCATCTAGCTGTGCCAAACGGAAACCTTACCCCTCCGGTGCTGCCGGCAGCGTACCTTGGATGGGAGGGGGTGTTGGGGATGGTGGGGAAGGGGTGCTGGGCCCTCCCCTGAGGTTAGGGAGGACAGGGAGCCGGGCACCCTGAGCCCATCCCCGCCTCTGTTCACTGGGCACAGGCCAGGGACACATCCAGGCATGCCCGGCGGCGCTCCCCAGCTGCGCACGGAGACTCCCATGGAGCAAAAAGCTGCCAACAAGGAGAGAAGTCTCCAGCTCAGTGGCAGGGAAGGTTTCATAGACAGAAATGATTGCCACATGGCCCAGGAAGAGTGCAGGGGCTGGGGAGCAGCAGAGAAGGGGTCTCTGGCATTGCTGCACAGAGAGACCCTTTTGGCACTGGTCGCCATAAGGACCTGAACCCCAAACCCCCCCCCAGCCAGCACACCTCCATGGAGCCACGCTGCTCCATGCCCTGACATGGGGCAGGGGTGTCCCTCCTCTCCACAGCAGGATCCCTACCTGTGAGGTACATCTCCTCTCCTTCCGTGAACATCTGGTGGCAGCGAACACATCTGGCACAGGTGGGGTGGTAGTGCTTCCCTCCTGCCTGCAAGGGTGGGCAGACAAGAGAGGCCCCTGAGCAAGGCAGGACACGGTGACCTGCTCACATCTCTGAGAGCGAGGGGCCCTGGCATCGCTTGCTGCTGCAGGCAACGACAAGGTGAATGGGGCAAAACTGCCTGTGGTGGCGTCAGGGACCAGCACAACGCATGGAGAAAAGCAGAGGAAAACACTCCATCGCTCATGCTTCTGACGTGCTGGACTATGAGTCAGACTGGGAACCTTCTGCTCTCCTTGAACTGTCCAACACACAGGAAAGCAGATCCAGGAGATCCCCAACCCCCAAGGAAGGTACCCCTACAAACCTCACCCCTAATAAATTGCCCTTGCACCCTGGAAATAAGTGAGACCCTCTGCAGTAACACCCAGCCAAGCAGCCATACTTTGCACCAGCCCCTTCCCTCTACAGCTTTGAAGAGGAACAGCAAACCTGGCCCAGAACATCACAGCAGGGAAGCAGTAAAGGGATAAGGGCCCCAAAGAGAAACCTGGCAAAGCACAGGCTTCCCCTTGCTGTTAGACCCTCCCTGGTTGCCACCACCAGCCCCTCTCCCTAAATAAACTTCCGTTCTGTGTAACCATGCCCAAACTTCAGCACCAGCAACATGCTATTCCCCAGCTGAGCAGGAGCTGGGCTGCTCCCTTTGCTCTTTGACAGAGATAATAGCTTTAATTGGTAGCTTGTTTCCACTCAAAGTGTCTGCTAGCATTTCAATTATAGGCTCGTTTTCTGGGCTGGGAGCTGGGAAGGCAGGAGCTGGCTCAGGGCAGGAGGAATCTGGGCTGTGCTGTTAGAGTTCGACCCCAGAGGACATTTTCCTCCTATAATAATCCAAGAGAAGAGGAAGGATAATTTAAGGAGGGAGAAGGAAGATGAAGCTCTGGCTGACAAAGGGGAGGGTTATGATAGAGGGGGCTGGACCTGGTTTGAAACAGGGAGGATCAACAGGAAAATTTGCTGCAAGGACAATTGAGAATCTGCCAGTTGATTGCTCATAAAAATCAACCTGGAATGTCCTTAGGCTGCAGATGGCAGCCAACGGCTTTTTCCCTCCAGTTCATGCCAAAAATGAGTGGAAGGTTTTAGGGCAGGCAGGGGAGATGAGTGGGAGAGTGGGACCCCCCCTCCTTTCACTGCAGTGCACCTCAATCCAGGGAGGGGACAGCCCTGCGCCCCAGGCACCTCCCAGCTGGCAACAGCACAATGTACTCCTGGACTGGCCCAAGTGAGCCCACAACCCAAATATCCCCAGTTCACACCCAGAAGTTGGTAACATGGCAGGAGAGCCACCAGTGGGAGGACTGCCGAGACAGACCCACCGTGAACGGTGCCAGCCTTGCTTGGTCATCGAGGTTATGGAGGACCAGGCTGCCCAGGGGAGCAGCAGGAGGGATTTGACCACAGGGGACCCTCTGGCTTCCCCCTCCGAAGTTTGCTATCAAGTGGCCCCACAATGGGCAGCTGGCTCCTGGCAGCCACTGCAGCGCTGAGCTGACGCTCACAGCAGCCAGCACCGGGGCTGCTGCCGATGCCTGGAGTCAGCAGAAGCCTTCCCCAGCAGAGGCGGCTCCCTGAAGAGGGGGGAAGATGCTGGAGGGCTCCTGGCACCCGGTTCCAGGTTCAGGAGAGGTTCCCTGGCCAGGCTGGGTGCTTTCAGGCTAGCTCAGCTGGCAGGACCACTTCTTGGGAGGCTGTGAGTGAAACAGGCTGGAGATGTCCTGGAACAGCTCAGCAGGCTGGAGACCAACACGGCCACTGCCACTCCAGCCCACAGCACCTGCGGTCTGGCTCGCCGTGGAGCCATAGGACCTCTGATTTTGGGATACAGCTTCCTATTGCTGCTGTCCGGACATCCCAGAGGTGTGGGTGCTAATGCCACCCACATCTTCCCTTCCCATGAAGGAGTAACTGAGCACACTTTCAGCATTGCAGCCTCTACACCACCACAGACCAGCCCTGCAGCATTACCAGGGGATCTAAAAATCACAGCAGGTTTAATTCTGACGTCTTTTCTCCCTGCCTCTTGGCTCCTGCACCTTTGGTTTACCCTCAGACCAGATTTTCCGGCTTTTTCTTTTCCCCTGCACATGGGGTAGAAACAGAAAGCATGACAGGACACCCCACCTCCAGGAGCAGGGACTGTAGGAAGGATCTGACTGCCTGGCTGATGGGAAGGAACAGCACTGATGGACTTCTCGGTCCCTCCCCAACAGCAAACCCCACTCTTCCCACCTCTTCTGGCTGTGCAGCTTCACCATTGCCCAAAACATCCTCCACAGCCACCTGCATCCATGCCTTGCTTCGGGATCCCTGTGGGATCCCTGCATCCCTCAGTGGCTCTGCCAGAGCAGTTCCTCCTGGCCAGCAAGGTGATAAGCAAATCCCTCTCTGGGTTTGGCCCAGGGCAGGGGATGCCCTGATCTGGTGGCTGTCCTGCCAAGAGGTGTGCTGTGGGGCTGGCTGCCTGCAGACAGGGTGCTGCATCCCCTTGCCCAGGCTCGGCAGCGGGCAGCTGTGCTGGATGTGTTTCCAAGGCAACAGGCAGGCTGCCTGCTCAGGGATGCGCTCAGAAGGCAGGCTGGGGTGCGCACGGTGGGGACCATGCCACAGCAGCTGGTGAAGGCTGGTGTCCCCACATCCTGGGCTCCAGACACGTCACAGCACACCCTGGCCACAACGTGCTCTGGCTGCTTCTGGAGCTCCGGTGCTCAAGCCACCTCTCCAAAGGTCTGTGGTATGGCGATGCTCCTATCCCACTCCCACCCTCCAGAGAGCATGGTCAGACTGTCCACACACCCACTGCAGGAAGACCGGAGAGACTGAGGGTAGCATGACAGGGTGTGAGGAAACTCCCACGCCTCCCCAAGGCATGCACCTCGGGGCAGGACACACACTGACGCGTTACAGACCGGGATGGGGTGCCACGGCCTGGGGACTCACCTCCAGGACCCTGCCGCTGATGTACCGGTCACAGGTCTCGCACTTGATGCCAAACTGGGCATGGTAGTCAGACTCGCAGTACGGGATGCCATCCCTTTGGGAGAGGGAGGAGAAGGGGGTGAGTGGTGGGTGAGCAGGGCTGGGCACCCCCTTGCTGCAGCCCCAGCCCAGCGATGGCTGGCACGGCCAAGCCTGCGGCCAGCGCCATGGCACTCACTTGCTGATGTACTCGCCGGTGAGGATGATCCCACACGTTTGGCACTTGAAGCAGCTGACGTGCCACTGCTTCTCCAGGGCCAGGAGGGACTGGCCTTGCTTGATCTCCTCCTTGCAGCCTGCGCAGTCTTGGGGGGACAGGAGGGGAGGGGGAGTGTGGGACCACCGAAGCTCCCTGGCGGGGGGCTCAGCAGTGTGACAGGAACACCCACATCTGCTGGGCCATGCCGAGGCATCCCAGCCATTAACCAGCACACCCTTTGCACCCAGAGGAGAGCCCTGCCCCTAGGACTCCCTTTTCTAGGGGATGCTGCTATTATAACCACCCTGCTCCTTAGACCACTCCAGGAGCAGCCTCTCAGGGATCATTTCTGTAGGGGGAATCATTTCTTTATGGAATATGCCACCTCTGCTTGTTCCCAGCAAAGGAGACAGGAGGAAAGCCCTCCTGCTGGAGCTGGGACCTGGGAGGCACTGCTGGCACTAGCCACCCTGGCCAAGCACCCGCCAGAGCACAGAAGCCAGGCGGCGAGCTGGAGCCAGGGCGAATGCTCGCGTTGCCGGGGCCATGGTGCCCTGGCAGGTCCCGGGGGCTTCCCTCGGGGCGGGGGCAGTGGGAAGTGGCCAGCAGCGAGCGCAGCAGAGGAAGGGCTGTGCTCTCCGGCAGCCATGTCCGGCCTCGCTGCTGTATTTACGAGACTCCCTTCCTTCCTCGCTTCCCCTGGCTCCCATCAAGGCTGCAAGCAGGAAGCACATGGGCCTCAGACACCTGACCTTGACTCCTTGTCCTCTTCTCCCCCTGGGCAGCAGGTTGGCCCGGATGGGGTTTCTCCTTAACCCCACTCCCAGGGAGGTGCAGCAGCACTGCACAGGCAGCCTGAGCTTTTCCACTCAGCCCATCCCCAGGCGGCAAGACACCAAGTCTCTGCCTCCTGGACAAAGCTCAGGGGGGAGGATTGTTGACCCCAGGCTGCCCAGCTCGGCTGAGCCAGGATCCATTCCCTCCCTCACACAGATCCTGCTGTTTTTTGGTTACTCGAAGGGCTGGGGCTGCAGGGAGAGGCTCAGCATTCTTCTGCTAGGGATGTGCTCCCTGCAGAGTGCGCCAGCGCGGGCTCCAGCAGGCACAAGACCCCTGCCACCCCTTCTGGGTGGCACTGCCAGGGCGACCTGGGCTGCAAGGGGCATATGCAGACAGCAGCCTACATCTGGCTGCTGCCTGCAGCTGCCTATGAATAAACCATGCTGCCCTCAGGTAACCCTGCTCTGCAGGCCCAGGAGGAGGGCTGGTGGGAAAGGGAGGAAGGCAGGAGAGGGGCAGTGTGGCTGCCCTTCCCTGGCTATGGGAGACAGTGGGATGCTGCGGGCCAGCCACCTCTGGGCAGCTCTGGGTGCTGATGGAAAAAGATTGGGGAAGGTGTGTCCTCTGGCCAGGGCTCATTCAAACCCCAACACATCCCCTAACTCCATCAAGGACATGGTGAGAGCTGGGGGGAGGCAGCCTGGGGGGGTGTGTGGGGGTGCGTGGCTACTCCCAGGGACCCATCAGCACCAACTCAACCGAAACAGCCACCACCAGTGCCAGCACCATGTGACAAGGGCCATGGGTGACACCATGGTCCTGGATCCGTCTGTGGCTGCAGGACTCTGCCCAGGTATTGATGCTCCAGGGCTTGCTAAGCTGCAGCAGCAAGGTGCTGCGGATGTCACAGGGTTTGGGCAGCACGGTGTGGCACAGCTCCTGGCTTTCCCTGCCTTCTGCCACCTGCCCACAACCTGCACTGAGACAGCTCCCCTGGGACTTGACAGCAGCAAACACGGGGTGCGTGGGAGACCATGATGCACTGACAGCACGTTAACGCTGCGGTCCCCTCGCTTCGGACACAGGCTGAAGTGAGCCTGGTGTGCAGCAGCTCCATGCCGCAGGAA
>NW_010228089.1:11767-12846 GCF_000690775.1 Eurypyga helias
TGGGGCAGAGAGCCAGCAGCAAGGAAAAACTGGGGGGGGCAAAACATGGCATGAGGGGAAGGTGTCCCAGGGAACAACCTGGGGTGAAAAGCAAAGCCAAATCCACCCAAAAGAGCCTGTCTATTGCTTTTGCTGAGTTTTAGCTTCGGCTCATCAGTGCAAGGGGCTGAGCGTAAGGCACCATGCAGCAGAGGTGCCGAGTGATGCCAGCATTGGGAAAGCTGGGCAAGCAGTCCCGGGGCTAGTGCTTGGACACAGACCTTGGTGCAGTCGGACACGAAGCAACATCTGGGCACTGTCCCAGAGCAAACCCACCCCAAAATCTCCCCGTTCCTCCAGACAGAACCTGCCAGGGTGGCGGCACCTGCCCAGGTCACAAACAGGCCAAGGGAGTTTCCGAAACCAGCGCTGACCTGCAATCCTGGGTGGAGCAGTGGGACTACCCTGTTCCTCCTCCGAAACCTCTGTGAATGCCTGTGGCTTTGTGCAGCATTGCATGCTGGCCCCAAAGCCCATCCCGTCACCCCCCTGGCACTGTCCAGGGGCACGTGGTCCCTCTCCTCACAGCCATCACGTAACATGAGGACAGACAACTTACGGCTGGGCCCATGGATCTTGATGGGTTTGGTGCTGATGAGAGAGTGGGAGCAGTTTTGGCAGACGCAGTCCTTCCCGCTGAACGTGACCTTGTCTCCGATGGGGAATGGCTTCCTGTGGCCAAGGAGAGGTGAGGAGGTGTGAGCTGCTCGCTCCTCCCCATGCAGTGCTTGGGGATGCCTGTGAGCTCCGTCCTCAGGGGCTGGGGTGGACCCACGGTGCCAGGAGCAGAGGGGCTCCAGGCAAGGGCTACAGGGGCAGTCAGTGCGTGTGTGCTGGGGTAAGAGGACTGGGACAGGCGTTAGGGCGAGTCTCCAGGCTGCAATGGGAAAGTTCAGAGCCATTTCATTGCTTCCCAAGGGGTTCCACTACGAAAATGCAGCAGAGGTGCCTGCTGCTGTGCTGGGCAGGGAACAGGGGGCTGTGGGCTAACGAGCAACCGTTTCGCCAGTGCATGGCCGAGGGATGCCCGGCCGAGGGAT
>NW_010228090.1:0-46955 GCF_000690775.1 Eurypyga helias
GCTTCGTGGTATTTTGCTAGCTGGGATTTGTTTCTGGGTAGCTACAACTGTTGCTTTGGATTTGGGGCCAGAACATGCAGCCCAAAAAATACTGAGGTAAAAAATGTGCCTGAACAAGTCCTGCTGCAAGATCAGTACAGTATTATACTGTTACAGGGGGTGTGAAGAAGATTGCTTGGTCGTTAGGAAACTAGATATACAAACTGAAGGGGTTGATAGATCTGGGGCTAGGCTCATGACTGCACACATTAGTTGGAGGGAAGTTGGCATTTTTCTTTTCCTTCACATCACTTCTAATGGGGACTGTGCCTATGAAGTAAGGACTAATGATTTTGGAGAAAAGCTAAGCGTGTTCTCTGCCACTTGTTATATATAATGAGGTCATCCTGGTGAGCATAACCATGGTCAAGCAGGAGTCAGTCTCATCTCTCTCATGCATGACCAGAGATGTTTAATTTTTCCATTACTATTTGTGCTGGAGTCCTTCAGCTGAGAGAAGCAGAGGACTGGCAGCAGTCATGTGGATTTTCTGAGGCATGGTAAGAGCTCCTGCCACTGTAGGGAAGAGTGATGAAGTGATATCTGTACGTGCCCCTGTTCAAGGGCTGCGATTAAAACAGGGGCTGGTGGTGCTGCTGAGGTACTGGATTCAGGCACACATTTTTGCCTATACCCTCAGCTTGTGCTGAAGTGATGGCTTGGAATCTACTTCCTTTCCTGTGCCTTCCTGCATTCCTTCACCAGTCCTTTGGTTTATGCAGGTGAGAAACTTGGTTGTGCTGACCAGAAGGCAGCCACAGCATGGACAATGTAGGACATGGTGTGGAGATCTTGATCCCTGGGCATGCTGCAGCACGTGCTTTCATCCCTTGATAGCCATAACCTGTGTAGTGTGGGCCTGGGCCTCCCTTAGTGCCCATGAGAAGGGTGTATGAGTGAAAGAACGGCAACAGCAAAGGGAGTGCTGTCCTGCAGAGTGACGTGGATAGCTTAAGGAGTTGGTCCCATTCAAACAAAATGTGTCCTGCTGTACTCAACCGAAAAATTTTTCGCCTAGGAAAAAGAAATTGAGGCTTTGATGCCTGAATAGGACCTATATGTCATAAAATATGTCTGGAAAAGGATGTGGAGCTCAGAGGGGACAAAAGTGTTAATGTAATATTTAATGTATGAACAACACAGTGATGAGACCAGCACTGGAATGTATCCTTTAAGAGGACGTTGAAAGACTGAAGAACGCAGAAAGCTTGAGAGCTAGCATGAAGGCTTAAGATTTGCATGGGGAGAAAGATCAAGAGTTCAATATATTTAGCTTTATCACAAAAACACCTTTGTGGAGAGGAGATATCTAGGAGATTTATCAGGGCAAGTCACCAGACTGATCTTGAAACCAGAAAACTCAAGAGTTAGGCATGTATCTTTAGCAGTGAGGTTTAATAACCACTATAATAATCCACCAAGCAAAGTGACAAATTCCCCAGCTCTTGATGTATTCAAGTCAGGACTGCAGGCCTACTTCAAAGAGATGCTTAAACCAAACACAAGCTGCTGGGGTGAGCAGAGATTTAACTGCGATTAAATGGCCTCATCTACAGACTGTGGCATCTTAGGTGAAGCAATAGTTCCATTTTGCTTTAAACTTCATGAATTCATGAAGTAAAGTGATCCTCTTGCTGGAGTCATCTGTTCTAGTAATAGATAGCAGCTTGAACCTGCTGAGTAGATCACCTCACACATGGAACAAGTCCATAGAGCAAACTGTGACATCATCCTTAGAAATAACTACATGGCGATGGCACGTGTTGTGTAACTCCTTGCTGTATCACAAGACTCTTGTAATTCTTCTGGTTTAGATCCTGTTGGAAAAGATCCAGCCTGAGCTTTTATTTCTATCCTGCCTCCAAACTCAAATATTCAAACCTCTATTAGCAAACAAAGCCATCATTCACTTGTATGCACATACAGAAAAGGGAACTACTGTTTTTTGTTAGTTATCTGTATGAAATAGGTGTACAAACGTTTGTAAAATAAGAATACATATAAAATCTTTGGTGCCAGATAAAATAATTTGCTTGAGTTTACCGGAGTGTCTGTTTTCCTCCAGACAACCTTCTATGAACCTGCTATGAATGGCAACTGTACTTGAGTTAGTAAAAGGTAGTAGAGTAGCATTCACAGTGGGAAGGGCAAGAAATCAAGATGGTGAATGATTGTTTTGATAGCAGAGAATGTAATTAAATTTCTGAAAGTTGAAACAAGGGACAACAGGAAAAAAATTTGCTTTATAACCTTTGATTTTTGAACTAAAGTGTTCATCACTTAGAAGATGTCCCTCTGAGTTAGAGGCATCAAGGAGAGCTGTCTAGCCTCCTCATGGCTAGATTGTGCAGTGTACTTCAGTTCCCCACACTTCCTGTGCTTCTGCTTCTGTGTTGTCCAGCTGCTCATCGCATGTCCCAAGCAGCACTGTGCACCCACCATACTTAATTGACAGAAGTCCAGTAGCTATATGCAGGCAGGTGACTGTAGGACGAACTCTGACATCCTCTTAAATAAATATTTTAAGAAGTAACAACAATGTCTTTTAGGTGGCCATTGACTTTTTGACTGCTTCATGCAGGAACTGTTCCACTACAACTTTTCCACAAGTGTAAATCACTTGTTTAATTTTTCAGCAGCAGAGGATCTGTAGCTCTCAATTGACCTAATAGCCAAGCTGTCTCAGTGGGGCATCCCTCAGTGGAAGTAGTTCAGCTGCATCTTCACAGTACCTTAGTGAATTGTGGTGGCATAGTTTCCTTTTTATCCAGTGCTGAATGGAATAGGCTGGCGGCCTAAAAGCACAGTCTCCAGCTACTAAATAATATGTAATTAGTTTGTCATATATAATAAGACATAACTTTATTTTAGAGACACAGGAACTTGAGTAAGGTTAATAAGGGCTCTTCAAGATAATTAATTGCTTTGGAATTAGTATATGTAATCATAGGTGTGAGGTGCTGCAAAGCTGTTGCTTGAAGGACATTCGCCATACTCTGAAACACTACCCTGAGGTACTGAACAAGTTCATGGACAAAAGGAATTATTGTTCTGATAATGTACAGCAAACTCTAATTTTGAATCCTTTTTCTTGTAAGGAAAATAGAAATCAAGTTTTGCAGATCCTTGATCATGCATGGGCCTGGATGTTTTTGAGGTTTTTACCTCCTTATTTTGGTGTACCTGTGTATGCATCTATGTTCTTTTAGTTACATAAATACCTCTTTCACTATTTATTACCTGCTAAAATGATAAATTGAATGAGATGTTTGTAATCTTTGCGTGGGGCCAAAATCTCTCTACATGTCTAGAAGAAAGATTGCATCTTTAATTGAATTAAGTAAATCTTCTTTATCCTTCTTCTGCTTTCTCTATTCATAAATATCCCTATTATTTTGCAGCCATCTTCGTGCATCACATTTTATAAGCCTTAAAATATTGCGTTAGGAACTAGTGTCTCTTAACTAGAGAAGGTGCTCTGCCATCCCTTCTGTTTTTGTTTCTGAACCTTGCCAGCAAAAACATACAGTTAATGGTGATGACTGAAGAAAAATATCCATGAGAGCAGTGCTACTGTGTGGTATACACTCTGTAGCCATTACCTTCAGAAATCACTTAGTTTAGGGCACTTCCCTGTGACTTTTCTCTCAAACACACTCTATTAACAATGCACTTTGTCTCAGACTGTATTGCAGCTGATGATAAACAGATGGATCTTGGTCGCTGAATGAATATGAGAAAGCTGTTTGAGCATGGTATGGTTCCTATTCCCATTCAGCTGCCTCGGGCTTCTGTCCTCTCGAAACCCTGCTAACAGTGAGGGCTTCTAATTAGGTTTGAGGGTCTCCTGGCCATATATCACTTTCTTAGGCAGGGCTTCCACAAAATTTTCAAGAAAGAAAATGCACGATGCTGTCAAAACAGTGTCTTCAGAACTGAAAAAATAGGGGTTGTGTTAAAGTTGGCTCTTTGGGGGAGTGTGGTGAAGGAGGGAAAAGGGAAGAAAGATGGTTAAAATAGCCAACATCTCCCATAAAACAGTTCCTGGCATACTTGTCAGATTGAAATGATCTTGTGAGTCACTGGGGACAGAAACCAATATAACAGACTGCAGCACAGTGTGGACATGTGACATTGGTTGTGTGCTCTTAAGTGATGATCTCTAGATATTTGAATTGCATCTTGGTTTTTTTTTTTTAAGGGTTGTTTGCTTTCATCTGAAAACTTCCTTTTGTGGCAAAGAGGTCTAATGCTATATGCAGTGTCACTGTGGGCATAAGAATTTGTCTGTGTGAAATTAAGTAGTTTGTGATTTTAAGCCCGCTGAAATTTGTAGGAAAAACATTTCCACTTGGCTCTTGGTTTGTGTGACTGGAATGGAGCCCTGGCGCTGTCTAGATGTGCCAAAGCACCCGTCAGCCTCTTTGGAGAGACATTTTTGTCCCCAGTTCTTTGAAAACAATGACGATGGTGAAGGTATTAGGTATTGAGATGGGTGGAGTCAGCTGGGTGCATTTTGGTGACCCTTTGCTCACTGAAGGGCATACTACCCCCTCACCTGTGGAGGGCTTCTCCCAGTGAGAGGGGAGACAAGGCCAGAGGTCTTGTATCTCCATGATACAGGTTTCTCTTGTGTTTATATTTTATTTGTCCTCCAGCTGGACTCGGTGGATGCATGCTTCAACTGTTACTCGGGAGGCAGCCTGTAGACCTTGTGTTTTTCAAGTTACTAATTATTCAAGTTCTAAGACACGCTGTAAAGCTGGATCTTAATATTGCAGGAGTGCCCCTGTGTGCCACATGCATGAATATGGCTGGAAAGGATCAGCACAGATCCAGGAAGGCATGATGTCATGCCCAGGGCCACTGAAATAATAGGCCAGAGGTAGAAGAAGAAGAAACTTAGTCAGAAATCCTTTTCCCTCCTGTCTCTCCTCTCGGCATTGCGGAGGAGGTGGATAGCTTTGGCCGCTGATGGGGAGGGCGATGGGGTATGGTGCTGGTGACTGCCGTGCCATTTGCATCCCAATGGGAGCTGCCTGTTGACTCTGTGTGTCCCCCCCTCTCCACCCCACACCCACCCAGCTCACGTAGGCAGCAGTGCACCCTTCCCACCGTGAGGTGCCTGACAAGCCTGCTTGGCCTGAGGTACACCAGACAGGGCCAGATGGTGCTGAACTCCTTTGTTTAAAATGTATGGAAATAGACCTTTCTCAGCAGCCTGCTCCCCTGGGGCCAGACTGGGAGGCAGTGCAATGCTGCTCTGAGCCGTTAAAAGCCCCGTATGCTTGGTTGCAGCTTTGTCCCTTATGCCCCAAAGGTGCAGGAGTTGGTGTCTGGAGGTGGCTGAAGGCCAGAGAGGGCTGTGCTGACATGGGGAGCTTCTTTGGCTGGCCAAAGGAAGGATGGCGACCTTGGCCTTGCTGATGTGTTTCCAGGTGGGTAACGTGACTGAGGGCTTGGTTGACAATGCTTTGTGGCAATTTAGTAAAGTTTTATACCTGCCCTGTGACAGCCTCATAAGGAGTGGGAAGAGAGCGGCAAGGGCTGCTGGAGCATTTCCTACACTCACACAGTTGCCCCGCTGCAGGTTCAGGTCATTAGGATGGCGACCTTGGCCTTGCTGATGTGTTTCCAGGTGGGTAACGTGACTGAGGGCTTGGTTGACAATGCTTTGTGGCAATTTAGTAAAGTTTTATACCTGCCCTGTGACAGCCTCATAAGGAGTGGGAAGAGAGCGGCAAGGGCTGCTGGAGCATTTCCTACACTCACACAGTTGCCCCGCTGCAGGTTCAGGTCATTCCTGCAGCCTCACCTCCCTGACAGTAAATAAACCTTGTGATTCCCCAAATGTTGGGATGCATCCTGCCATTCAGCTGGAAAACAGGGTCAGTCAACTGTCAGTAAGTGACCCATTTTCCCAGCTGTGTCAGAGCATGCTTAACCATGGGGTAGTCTGGGTTTGAGCTGTGTCTCTCCTTCAAAGAGTGTTGGTGTATGAAAAGAAAATAGGTGTTTCATTGAAGTTGTGTCTGGCAGGGAAATGTGGTGTCTCGGTCAATAATATTTGAAAATGAAAAGGAGGCTGAGTTGGATGTTAAAAAGTCACCGTAAAATCACAAAAACTACTTCTGGAATAAACGTGCTTTTATGGTGTTTTTGCTTACTGTAGGGAACCATTACAGTTTAGATAAATTGAGGTTGAGGGCCATTTTTGAAATATCCAAGACTGAGTCTAGGGGACAGAGGGGATGAGCAGCTGTTTAAAATGAGGATCTTGCAATATCCATGAAAATTGGATGTTTGGTCTGGTCTCTTTTTAGCTTTATCTTAACTGGATTGTAGGTTTGCTAGGGACTTGCATATATTTGTGCACAAAGGATTTTCACCTCAGTGAAACATGTTGATGCTGTTTGATCTACATGTTTCATCTTCAAGGACTATCTGTTGTTTCCACGTAGCTTTCTTCCCTCTCTTCCATATCCTATTATGCTCTCAAACAACCCCCAAGCCATCATTTCTGTGCTGCTTTCACCTATGTGTTCTTAGCTGGTTTTGGAAAACGACAGGAAAACCTTAAAATATTTTTCTCACCTTGAGGGTGAATACATGGGTTGGGACTGAACATTTTCAAACACAGGCTTATATAGATCAAATATTTCTGCTGAACAATTACAAATAGCCATAAAGGCCGCCTTGAAGTGTATTTTGTACATGAGTTCAATTAATTTGTACTACATTACCATTGTAAAAGTGGGCTACTTAAATAAAACCTATGAACATTATTCTTTAAATAACAAGATATTTCTCACACCTTTAATCTTTCCCGTAGCTAATCAAAGTATTAGTATCTATAGTATAAATATATATTCATATGAAGAAATTGATATATTATTTCATACACATCTTCCAATTTGTTCCTCTTTATTATACAACAGTATTTTACATGATGCTCTTGGGTGTTATAGTAATCTTAATAGCTCCCTGTTACTTTGGGAGAGAAAAAAAATCATCTGTACATCTGTCCCCACTCTCAGAATAATAAAACCTTTATGCTCCAGTGAATATTTATCTCCAGGCATTGACACCAAACTCCTTGGATGGGGCTACACAACTTGTTTAAAAGTGGGATGTCCTGTGACAGTTGATCATAGCTAATGTGGAGCTCAGGAGGAAGAGGAAATGATTTTCTGGTTGTAAGTGGAAAAAGGACCAATAAACCGGGCTGGGAAGAGGAGCTGTTGTGGGCAGGGGAGCCTAAGGTTTTTGGTGTGGTTGCAGGAAGTGAGCTGTATGCATCATGGGGGCACCCACAAATGCATTCGAGCCTTTCAGAAATGTATTTAGGTCACTGACACTTTGAAAGCTTTATACATTTTGAGCCTAGGGGCTGTAACAAAGGCATGCAAACTCAGAGTGAAGGCTAGCATCCATCCGTGGCTGGTCTTATTGTATCCACAGGAATTTTAGATCAATGAAGGATGTTAGCAATTATGTGCTGAAATAACTAAGTACAATGGGATGAGGTAAGGAAAGCACTGCAGCCTTGAATTTGAATTTCTTTTGGTTTTTGACAGTTTGTGCCAACACCTCTTGCAATGCTTGGCGTGTCACTGGGGCTGTCCTATATTGTTCAGTGCAGGCAACTTGAGAGACATGAGTTCAGCAGCAAGCATCTAAGTTGCCTGTGTGGATGTGGCCCTTTCCCTGGTGCTAGCCACTTGCTGCTTGAGGCAGTTTCACTGCTGGACTCCTGAAGGTGTTTTATGGACATGATGCTGGCTTCTCTCTTTGGGCACAAAATCTTTTATAGTGGGTATTGTCCTGGATTTTAAGGTTGAGAAGAACTAACCATTATGTCACTTGACTTCCTGCAATACTCCAACCCCCAGCGTGCTGTGGAGAAAGTCCTATGTGCTGCCTCATGCTCTAGTTGCTCTCTGTGGTTCTTTCCGCTTATAATTCCCAAAGGGCCACACTGAGGGCTGTATGCCTGACCCCTGTATCCAGGCCACTGGGCAGGCTGAAGCAAGGAGAAGGAATTCCTTTGAAGTTGTGGAACTGCTCCCCAGAAGCTGACTTGAGCCTGGTGGTTGAGGCAGTGTCTCAGGGTCCTCATGGTGCCTCACTGAAAGGTATCTTATTCATGCTTCTCCCAGCAGCACAACCACATCAGTTCCACTACAGTGTAGCCTTCCCCTGTTCCAGAGCAGTGGGGTGAGCCTGGCTCTAAGCTGTCTCAGAATGACAGACACTCGCAGAAAACCCCATTACAAACTTCCTTTCTTAAAAGCCAAAACACATGTGACGAGAGCCTAGAGTCTATGACTTCCACTTAGGACAGTTAATCAAAATGTTTGCTATGTATTGTGTGAGCTCCTTCACAATTTGTGCATTTATCTTTCAAACATCTGCAGAACAGCATGGCTTGGATAGGTTTCTGTTACTACTCTGAGCCTTCATTGGCTCTTGAGAATGAGTGAAGAGGAGCCAGACAACATAAAGGGCAGACAATCAAAGCTTTTGACTCTTAGATCCTTGCAGATGGGCCTTCAGACTAACAGCGGTTGCCAGATCAGCAAGTAGCAACCACAAGGCACCTGTATTTATTTAACTTTCATTTTGTCAGATAACTTGTCTTTATGCTCTTGCAGTTTTAACTATGGATTATAAGTCACGAGGCTTCCTTCTGATCTCCCTAGCACAAGTGTAAAATGAGTCACTTGAGACTGTTGATAAGAGCTCTTCTATGGTAAAAGCTGTATGCACAAAGGTAGGATCAGGCTGAAGTGCCAATGATGAGTCCAGCATCTACTTTGTTTGAAACATCCTCATTGTTGGCCTCCAGGGTGAAGTCGTCTTTGGTCGCATACTAGAGGGAAGAAAGGTTTTTAGCAGCAGCCTTTGGTTATTATTAACAAAAAAACCCAAACAAAAATCGATGACCTCATTTTCCTTTTCTGAATGGCTCAGCATCTTGTGTATCCGTCTGTAAAAGGAAGGTGAGACTCTGCAGCCAGGGACACCCAGCGACTTCAGTCTGCTATGGGTGAGGCCCTAGATGAGGGGCAGCCAGCTTTCCTGACCTTGCAAGCTGCTTGCCAATGCCGAGATGTTGCCAGATGCCTCAGGCTACAAACTCTGCTCCTCAGAGCCCATGTTCCAGGAATGGCTTCCAGGTGGTGTTGCCAGCAGCTCCACAGGAGCTTCGTTGCGGTGTCCGTTACAGAAAGGAACAAAGCTGCATGTGTGGCCATGTCCTAGGATGACCTAGTGGCATTGGCTCCAGGAGCTCCTGCTGTCTTGCCGCCTTTCACGGACGCAGGCTCCGATTGCCCAGTTGCCCCTGTGCCAATCTAGCCCTGCTGCCAGGTGCCTCTGTGTAGCCCTGGCACATGAAGTTCACTGCTTGCTCATGGGCCATATGAGGCTTGCCTAAGTCCTGTCTATTCCCTTGCCTGCCTTGACGGCAAGTATCCAAAATTGTGCAATGCTCAATATTGACTTCTATCAGAACAAGTTAGAAGGTGCTTTGTGGCTCTGATTGCTGCTGTTTTCGGGTGCTGTGAAGGGGATGTAGGCAGGTCCTTTACTATTCACGGAAAGCAGTCAGCTTCTCTGTTCCTGGGGTCAGGTATCTGAACAACAGCAAACATCAAATCTGTAATTATTTCTGTATGTAGCATTCTCTGGTTTTATAGCTGGTGCTTTACCTGCATGCTTTTGGTCACTAGCGGCTTCTGTTCACCAAACAATATCCTGCTCCTGTACGCAGTATGGCTTGTTGACACAGAACAAAATCAAGTGAGCCTGCTCAAGGGTTAGAAGCAACACTGCTGTGCTACTCTGAGACTTGGCCCATGATCTTTAGCAATCTGTGTAGCTTTGCTTTTAGCTTCATGATTCAGGGGTATGCTTTATGTCTAAATGAGAAAATGTATTCTTTCTGATAGTGGAAACAGGTTAGAACATAGAGTTCTGCTAAATTTGATCTTCCTTTTCTTTGTAAGTCTACAACAAGATCCAATGGTTTTTAAAAGGCCTTTATATGACTTTTGCTGTGCATAGTTTTCCTTGGTCACTTCCATATCACATTCTTCTGATGCCAAATATGATGACAAGGAGATATAGCTGATTTAAACATTTCAAGCTAATGAAACTAGACCAGATTGATAAAGGGCACGTGTGGTAAGCATAGCACTTGAAAACTAACTATGTATTTCCCCCTGAGAAATGTCCTTACAGAGGGACTTGAAATTCAGATTGATCTCCAGTTTCCAGTATCAGGATTGTTTAAATAGTTATCTCTGCCTTACTGCTAAATTTAGACCATAGTGTATGATCTATCTTTTAGTTAAGTAAAACTTTCTTCTGCAAGGAATTCTGCCAAAAGAAGTGAAATTGAGTGGAGCCAGGGGATGCTCTGGTCTACAGTGCATCACCTGAGGAAGAATGGTCCCATCTTTCCCCAGTTTCCCAGTTGATGTGTTGGCTTCACTGTGGCTTCTTTTCCTAGAGTTGCAGGAATTATCTTGGATCTGGTTTTATGCAAATGTAAGAGCACTGAACAGTGTCTTACGTTGCCCAGAATTGTGATCATGATATGAAATGCTGGTTTTGCTCACAGGTTAGAACTAAGGTTAACTGCGAGGTTCCTGGCCTCTGTGAATTTTAAAATTCAAATTTACTTTTGCATTAGCATTGCATCTTAAAGTCACATTTCCTTGTGTGCTTTTAAGATAAGGAGAAAATCAGGAACAGGATTTTTTTTCACCGGGAAAACATGGTGAGGCCAATTTTGATTAGACTTCATTAAAACAAGCAAACAAACAAACTGGTCACACTCATTACTTGTAAATACATGAACAAGTTCAGCCAGGAATATGTAGATATAATTTTCTTCTTACAAAATATGTGATATTTTCTTCTGTGCAGAGACTTTGGCAATATTAATGTTATTGCACAGCTTTTTCTAGAAATTATCACTGTCAACAAGAGTTACATAAAGGTGTGTATCAACCTGGCCAGTAATTCCAGACAGCCTTTCATTCCCAGAAAATGTTAGGAAAAAAAATCAGCACAGGACCTAGGGGCTGAAAATGAGACTATTATGTAGATATGTTTTCTTTAATATTACTGTTAAAGTTTTGCTTCTTCTGGAAGTAAATTTTCTGTTATGTTGTGAGGTAGGATGGAACAAGGCAACTTTCACTATTCTGTTGTTTGTTCATGTTGCTTGAATTGGTGATATTGATCCAGAGTCATAAGTAACCAAAAAAAAAAAAAAAAATCCAAGCCTTTGCATGGTTCAGGACACACTTCTCAGTATATCAGCAAAGACCAGGTGAAGGGCTGGGTTTGGGACCATAAGGATGCTGTAGTAAATGTTTTCTGTTTGTGGCTTACATGGGATTTGCTAATGTTCTGCGAAGAGATGGTTTGTCTAGCTTTACAGATAAAACATGTGATTTGCTTATCGCAAAAAAAATGCATGAAAGAGGTTGAGAAAGCTTTTTATTTTTTCCTGTACTTGTCAAAAGGATTTTGAGATGGAGGGTGATGCAGATGCGTGGTTTCCTTAACTGTGACTGGAAGGAGATGGATTTGTAAGACAGCTTTGACTGTATGTTTGTCTCTATAAAGGGACATTTGGGAAATCCTGTTTTGTGCCTTTGAGTGTGGCAACCATTCTGATGCTCTTCCTCACCACAAACCACAACTCCGCTAGGATCAGAGCACATCCTACGCCGTTGATAGCAAGGGTATTGAAACCCTTTCTGCTGGAGTTTCTCTGACCTGGTAGCCAGGGCCGTTTTCACTGACTCAGCAGCATTACTGGTTCAATGGCAGCACCGCAACCAGCCTAAAGCTACGTCTGGCAGGGCAGGGCTCTGATTATTGGTTGGTGGGCAGGAAGGGCACGAGAGCAGGAGAGCAAAGTGTGAGCAGCGTAAGCGTAAGGGACTGCATTCCCGTCTACCTTCAGTGCCGCTGAAATGCTGCACTGCTGCTCGGTGGCTTGTGCAGAGTAATGCCAACTCTGTTGCCCTGCTCTCGCTGCTAATTACATGACAGTGTTTACTTTGCCATTAGTTAATTCTGCTTCCGACTGCCTGTTAATGAAATAATTTGCTGCACCTGCTTTCGCTTTCCGTGTCATGGACAGTTGGTGGTTTCACAAAATGTTTTCTGTTTGTCAGGCTGCTCTGCCTGCCTGGAAATGTTTTGCCTGCTCAAATTTTTTAGGCTCATACCTCAAGGACTTGTTACTAGGTAACAGAGTTCCATTTGCCAATTGCCCACTATTTCCTTCTCACCATATTACAGGCCTGATTATTAACATTTAGTTCAGAGAAATTGCTGTCATTATGTGAAGTAACTTCCTTTAGAGGTTACTCATTAACCTTAGGTATTTTACTGTGCGATTATAATTGCCAAACGCCATAGGCATGGAAAACCTTTGAACTCCTCAAGGTATTAGTGTATGGGAGAAATGGTATCAGCTGTGATTTTTACATGTTCTCCACATTCCCTCCACCCCCCCTCAGATATTTTTTCCTTTTGACTGTGTTCTTGTTCCATTCCTCTTGGTGTGCTTCATAGCAGCTGAGCAGGTTCTGTGTGCTGGAGAAGAGGGTTTCCTTCTGAAAGGGGATCATGCTCTCCTGTTCCCCTTTATAGATCTGATATTAGCCCTAACACACTCAGTGGTGTTACAGTGCTCACTATCTGCTTACCAGTGCAACTAAGAACAGAATCTGATCTCGTGTCACTTTTCACGCAAGGTCAAAATCGGGAAGCCAACAATCTTGTGTGGCATGGTCCATGCTGTTAGGTATGGTTTTCCAGTATTTAGGATGGCTCTTCCATATTTGCTTTGGGAAGATTCTCAATCAGCTCTACTGTTATATATTGTGTTTAAGAAATGAAAATTTTCAGACAAAACCACCATTCCTCCTCTTTTGTGTGTGTAGTTTTTTTTTCCTTTCACTGTCTATACAAATAGAATCAGCTGCGTACTAAAGCGTTTGTCTCAGTGCAGCATGTGTTCTCTGGAAAAACCTTACTAAACATATTTGCCTTTCTCCCCTAACCCTCCTTAGAAGTGCACTGACATTCCTGGTAACTTGATTCCTCTGACAGGATAGCACAAAGCTGCTGTAGCTGTAGTGTAGGCTTGTGTTGCCATGTGACTTCAATGAGGAAATATATATCATATTCAGGAAATTAGGGGACATGTGAGATATATACATAGTGCTTAAACAGAACTAGAAAAGTACAGAAAAAGTACACAGGCAACAGAAACGTTTTTACATGGAGTGAGACCTAGGTTTGATGGTAGGAAATGAAATGTGGTGGTGGGGCAAGGAACTTGTATTTTAAAAGACTTACCAGAATAAAACAGTAGAATAAGCAGTGCTATAAATAAAAAGGGAGGAAAAACTGAGGTGGTACTAACAAATGACTTACCCTAAGTCTGACCTGGGCAGGCAGAGAAAATAACAAGAAGGTCATGATAGCAACTTTTATCAAGCCTTTGAATTAATATTGCTTGCTCACTCTGCTCTGTCCTTTTAATCTCAGCATGAGTGTGTTGTGGGGTTTTTTTTTTAAAGGGGGAATAAGTGAAGGAAAAAAAAATCTCAAAACCAGTTAGTGTTCTTGCATGCTGCACATTGTAAAATCTCCATGACAAGTCAGTACCCTGATATTAATAGTGTAAAAGATTTAATAACACAGTTTAGTGGCCTAACTTTACTTTTTTTTAATGGTATTTTGTTTCTTCATCCTCTAGAACAAATCTTGCTCCTTATTTCAGTGGATTTTCTCATTTGATGATGTGTCAGCTGTAACTTCTCAACTACTGTGTGTTGCAGTGAGCTAACCAGTGGAATTTGTGTTGACATCTAATATTACTTCCTGGGCTAAATTCAGTGATCATGAAGTCCAAGCAGTGCAGAGGGTGGGTGGCAATTTGTAACCCTTTTAGGAAAAACTACTTCACTGAATTACTGTTTATTCCTGATTAACCTGCTCACCTGCAGCTCTGGGTCTGATGCATGAGGTACATAGCACTGTAGGAATAGCTCAGTTTTTGCGTTATGGATTTTTTTTTTGTCAGTAAAACCACATCATTTAGTACAAACTAGTAGTATAGTTTAAAAACAAGCAAACCCCAAACTAGCATAAATTACTTAACACCCTTCTTGACAATACAGCATGAAATACAGTTTGCTGGTGTGTAATGTGAAAACTATTAGCAAAACTTCACACACGAGATGGCACTCTGAAATTAAAAGCCTATTAGATGCCAGAGTCGCGTAACTTATCAAAGATTTTGCATTGCACACAGGTACAAAAGCATGCTCCATATTGTAGTTTCTTATTGTCCTTGAAGCAGATGTATGTAGAAGAATCGGGGAAACAAAGTGCTAGCATGGCTAACACTTGAGAACAGGCATGTTTCTTGCATTCAACAAGACCAGTAAATGCCTCTATTTATAAAATGTCCAAACTTTTCTGTCCTTTACTGTACATGCATTACAAAATATTTAGCCTTATTTTGATATGACAGTTTTGTTCGACCCAGTGTCATGGAGTAACATTCAGTGTCATAGGATCTAGTATTTTTTTCTACAGAAACATCTGGTAGTTCAAATGTTATGTTTTTTCCATGTGTTGAGTTTGCAAGTGCAGAAGAAACACTTATTTTTAGACTGAAATTAGACTACATGTTAATACACAGTACTTTCTCCCATTGCAGTCACGGCAAATTTATGTTAAACAATGACTATTACATTTGCATAGAAAGGAGTGCAGTGAGGTAAATTTCTCTTGTAGTAACTCCACTTGGGGTGGGGGGGAATACACCACAGAGGCTTAGAGTACAGCATAAATGATGCTGTCCTTATAACATGCATTAACAGGTTGAAGTTGTCAAAAACATTTATTTTCAGAAAAGCTGGATATATGCCTTTGCAAGTCTCATTGGAAGCAGGGTTTATTGATCTGGAAACTCTATAGAAACATCTGTGAATTTCAGTGGATTACTTTCTTATACAAGTGTCTTTCTCTCTCTTTGAAAATGAAATGCATACCACTCTTACAAAAATCTTTTCCTCCTCTTTTTGAATCTCCAAAAGCAGAGCAGGGTGGGTTGGCTGTTTTCTCCTGGAGAGGAGGGAATAAAATAAAAACCTTGGTCTCTCTCTTTTTTTTTTTTAAAGGGCAAGAAAATGATTACACTTTGATTTGTAGGGCCAAGAAACATGGTATGAGCAATAACATCTGACGCTGCGTTGTGATGACAATGTTTGATTTTTCTGTTTGCTTTTTTCCCCCTTCAAATGGGAAGCTGGGATCTGTTGTTTTTGATTAAATGTGTAGTGAGCCGTGAGCCTTTTGAAAATTGCAAAATACTCTCTCCCCTCACCTCTATTCCTTGTGCTGTCTGTTGCCCAATCTGGAAGCTGTGGCTCTACAGGGATCTACCATTTCCTCCTAGGATCACCTGTGCTGTGGCTTGAATAAAACTTTGTTTCTTCAGCTGTCTGACTTGTGAGTTTATCTGACTCAGGTTGACCCCTTGGTTTTATAATGAACCAGTTTGTTTGTTTGTGCAAATTGGGTTTTCTTACACAGAAATATAACAGACTGTAAAGAGGCCAGTCTTTTGATCATTTCAGCTCTGGAAGGGGGAAATATATGATGCCTTTCTGCACTCTCTGGGTTGCTAATAACATTAAGTTACTGTTCCTGGACACTTTGTAGGTTTATTTTTTTTTAATATCATGTTGTAGAAGTCTGGTGTGTAGAAAAATGTTGTTCCTTCTGTCTATGCTAGAAATATTGATAGTGTTTAGGGCTAATTAATTTCTATTCGTGGGAAATGCAGAGTCTTTGCTTAGCAACCAGCCCGACTGTTTCTAATTCTTCTTTAAATATATGTTACACCTATAGTCATGCATACAGGGAAGCACGAGGCAGAATGCTAGAAGAAAAGGAGGAGTAAACAGTTTGTGAAAATGGTGCCAGTTTTTCCTCGATGGGCCTCGATCCTCTAATATAGCCCAACAAAGCTGGGAGTGATGTGCCAAAATATCTTTTTAATAAACAATGCAGGCAGTAGGAAATAATACTGGTTAGGGCTTGTTTTTCTGGCTAGGGGCCTCATTCCAACCTGTTGCAACCAGCTATTGAACGTCTATGGGGACACCCCCATACAAGAGGCCCCACGGAGGAAAGGAACTTTTACATTTCTGTTTGACTGGGATCCTTGCCAGTGGCTGAGTTCAAAGTGCAGTTTCCAGTAATTTGCTGTTACTACTCTGCATGTTTGATAGGCCAGGACAGAAGCATGCAACCCGAAGTAATATTTCCTGATTTCTGACATTTCCCAAGATATGAATGGAGGTTGCTGAGGCACTAAAACTTGGAAGGGTTTTCCGGACTCCGACACCTTCGCTTTCCCTTTCTCCTCTTGTATAGCCCCCTTCCCTCCCCCCACAGCCTCCCTCAGATCACATCCCCTGCTGTTGTCAGTTCCGTATTTGGATGACATTCATATTGATTGTTTCCCTATGCAAACACTGTGCGGCTGTTCTTATGCAACCAGAAAAATCCTACTGATTTACTGAGTGTGAGGGTTATTTAGATGGATATCCTTCTGTAGTAGTGATAACACTTTCATCTCCCCTTAGAATTATAGTTAACCTCTTCATTTTTGGGGGATGGGATGCAAATGAGGTTCTTTTGCCCTGTTAACTGTGGTGAGAGGGAGGTAAGCACAGGGAGAAGCCAGTAGAACAGCTACTGTTCTCTCTAACATAGGCAGTTGTAGGCCATGTGTATGCCATTATGGTTATGGAAGAAGCATCCTCTATAATTAAGATTATATAAGCATTCCTATTGTAATCCTTTGTTTTCATCTTTCCAAAACTTGCCTCTTTGGGGCTGATATTTTCCTGGCTTGTTTTCTGCCATGTCACAACTTATTTATTTTGCATGCTGGGATACAAATGTTGGAGAGAATTGAGGAAATGGACCTCTCTTGCCTAGCTGAAAAAAGCTTTTGACAAATCTGAAAAGCAGATCCAGAGTCAAAATGAGCTTTAGCTTGAAAGTTGCCTGGATGCGACTGTTAAAGAGGGGAAAAAGGCTTTTGATGAACACTGTTTTTATGACTGAATAACCTACATTTGTGCAATAAAATGTGCTATGGAAGGGCAGAGCTGAGGTGGTGAGGGCAAGTTTAGATGCTTAAAATCCTAATTCTCTGTTACAGCTTAAGTATGCAGAGTTCCTCAACACGCTGGGGCGCAGAGGTATTACTACAGCTACCTACCAAAGCAGAGCAGTAGGAAATTTAAAGGTGTGGTTCTTAGTTCTAACTGCACCCCTACAGGAAAGTGAATGTTTGCATGAACAAAAGCTAAGTATTGAAACTGTGTGCAGATTTAGTACTGGAGCTTTGCTTTTCAGCTGAAACTGTCATCTTACCTGTTTTGAAAACCAAGTAAAATTCCTTTTGACTGCTATGTAGCTGGAGTTTTCAAGTAAATAAACAAGCAAATACCTTTTCTTCCAGAGAGCGCTGACAGGTGTTCACACAGTCCAAGCACTCATGAGGTTTTAATCATTAAACTAAACAGTTCCTTGAAAGCCGAGGAATTTGGAGTTATTTCTGCCTTTTATACTTGGGCTGATCACTTCATATCCACTACAGTGTGTCTGCTGTGGTGACATACATGGGGCTGCCTAAATGGCAAGCTGAAGGAAACAGTGAGAACATATTTTTGAGCTGATGTTTCAAATACTGTAATTAGAACTGCATTATTCACGCTTAGTGCCTTTTTTCCGATGTTTAGTCAAAGATTCTCTAGGGGGTCAGTGGGAGAAAGCACTGAGTAGCACATAATCACAACATGATCTACAGTGGCAATTAATTTGCCCATGAGTGTGGTGCACAACTGGTACCAGGGTGTTGGTCATGTGGCAGGCAGCTGTGTTCCATTGCTGGATGCTCAGCCTCCTCTTTAACCAGCTTCAGTGTATTTGCCTCCCTATGTTTTGATTTTTGGCTAGAAGTAGCTGAGTGGAGTGGAAGGGAGAAAGCTGCCACCTGGTCTGATAATTCACTCTTTTTTTTTTTTATTTTTTTAAATTGTGCGCGGGAGTAATTCACCGAAGACTGACTGCACAAATTTTGTTAAAACCACAATCTCCTGTGAGTAACAAAGTCTCTGGCTACCTTACAAGCACTGTGAAGTGATTGAAGAATGTTGGGTTCCATTGTGAGACCAAGCAGTAGGTAGACAAAAGGAGCATGCCACGTTCAAACGCAGTAACTCTGGACTGCAGCAGGGGTTGTGCAGCTGTGTTGATAAGTAGCTTCCTGGACAAGAGAAGCACCAAAGATGTTACACTGAATATCGACAGTGGGTTACTACACTGAAACTGCAATCTAACTCTACGGAGGAGGATGCAGGGTTTACGAGATCACATATGAAGTTTTCTGTATAGTCTTCATTGTTGATATTCAAGAGGCTTTCTTTGGTCTCCTTAATATCAGCTTGTAAAAGGGAGCTGGTTTTCTACTTTGTCTGTAGGAAACAAGAAATCGAGAATTAAGGAACATACCCTGTTGCTTACTGTAACAATTAAAGTTAAAAATGATTCCATGATCTGTAAAGTTCATCATGAGGCTTACTCAAATAGTGGAATTCGTGAGAACAGAGCAACTATCACACTAGATCAAAGGTTATTGTGACCAAGTATCCTGTCTCCAGCAGAGGCTGGTGAGAGAAGGGTTGGGAAGGGGCCTCAGAAAAGGGGTATATATTTGAAATTATTTTTCCCCTGCTGTATCTTTATCCCCAGATTCTGACAAAGTGTTATATAGCAGCTTCCTAGTCTGAAGGCAGCACTGTAATCCAAGGACCTTGATGTGCAGCACGTGGTGTGTAACTCTGTAAAGTTGCTCCTGTGAGCAAGTGCCTGTGGGCTTGAGCCAAAGGTTGTCCTGATAAGACCAGTACTGTCAGGCTTTTGTCTGTGTGGTGTCAGAACAAGAGAAAGCTGTACGAGTGCTCCTCGCTACCTGCTTTAAGTTCATCTCTGCTCTGAGGTTACAGCTGTGATGCCAAAGCTTTGGGTAAACCATACTTCAAGTTCCAGTACCTAAAACAGTGGGTGCCAGAAGGAAAACATGATACTAGCCATCAAGGGATTATAAAAGTTTCTGGTGTGCTGGGGAGTAGAGGGCAGAAGTTCCTAACTTGTTTAATGAAAAGCTATTACACCCTGCAAGTGCTGCAATGCAAAAGTCAGCTTTTCAGGGCTTTTCATGATCCTTTTTGGTTATTTGCATACATGGATTTCTACCTGTGAATGACGATACTTATTCCTCCTTAAGAAGCAATTTTGTAGTGGAAGATGGGGATGTAATTTTGAGATGTCTCAAATCTAGGCTTCACAGAGCACTGAAAGCCCATGCACTTCAGTAACAGCCATTTGCTTCCTTAGAACGCAGCAAAAATTCAAGTGGTTCCTTGTGTGGCCACGTTACAAGTCAATAATTTGAGCTTGGATTGTGTCCATGTCCAATGGAGGCCGAGGATTACATCCCCCTTTCCCCTTGCTGTCCTGCGTAGAGAATCCAGACCCATTCCCTGCAGGGAGCTGAGCAGGCGAAAGGAAGGGAGTGTCATTCTTTTGGGAGCTGTTACGGCATCCGCTCCCCCCAGGAAAGAGGAGGGAGGAATTCCAACAGTTCCTTGCCAAGCTATTCCAAGGACAGAGCGCTTACACCCCACCAGCTAATCAGGACTGTTCCTGAAGGCTTTATTTTAGCATCTGGACTTCAGTAACTTTTTTTAAGCCTAGTTTTGTACTGAGGATTACTGTGAATTTAGATCCAAACCATTGCTTGAGTTACATATCCAAAATAAGCATTGTTAACAAAAGCCAAGTGCCTTATGCATTTTATTCAGTGCTAAAAGCAGCTTGACTGCTAATATTTCATGTACTGAAAGAAATGGGGCTGTAGTGTTTTAAGCTAATTCTGGAATTTGGAAGCATATCCTGCATGGCAAATTGTAATGCCCATGGTTACGCTGGTGGTGATCAGTTTGATGCCACGGAGGCATGGGTGTGGAAAGATACAGGACTGAGTCCGTATAAGAAGACAAATATGTGCTTTTCCGTGTTTGTTTAATATTGTGCTATTAGTTTTTTGAAGTGCCTTTTGTGTATAATGTCTGTCCATGTTACCTTTTTAAATTTTTTTCCAGGTCTGCTACTGTTCAAGTACATCATGTAGCAAAGCAAGAATTTATCCTGTCTCCTCCTAAAGCATGTAGGCTTAATACTTTTGCTGCCTAAGCCATTCTAATAGTCATGGTGTTAGAAAGATTGAAACAAAATTCTGCTACATATCCCAACAGTTACTCTGGAGAAATATGTGGGAACAAGGTAAGAAAGGAGAGAGTGGCTGGCTGAATCGAGAAGAGCTCTTCTCTTGCTGTGTCAGCCCAGCCTGAGTATCTGCATGAAGGAGTTTTGAGTGTTTCACTCGGTAGGAATCTGAACAAAACAGGGTAAAACCAAGCAGGACTGAACTAGTCTGGAAGCTGAATTGCTTTGTGTGCCACAACAGTGTTTCTCTTCAGCTCCAGTCGAGCATTCTGGCTTTATGCAGCAGATAGCTACACAAACATAAGAAAAGCTTATTTTTGCTTTTCTCCTTTATGCTCTAGATTTTACAAGAAATGTCATCTTTTTGTGTGTTGAATCTAAAGATACTGAAGGAGCAGATTATTTGTTCTGTGATGTGCATGTAAAGTTAATGGGCAAGCAGGCCCATTTAATAGCTGTTAAGCTGTACAGTGCATGGGTGTAGTGAAAGCTTCAGCTTGTATCAGTGGATTTTTTGCAAATACAGGGTTACAAAAAGAAATGGAACAGCTCTACTGGTGTGTTAGAAGACAAGGCCTAGATAAATATTGTAATTATCCAGTAGGGAGAACAATTAATGACCAGTTGGAGAGCATCCATTCCAGGTGTGAATCTGAGTATTGAGACAGTACTGACCTTGGACACTGAGGTGACTCTTACAGTAGAATAATTAATAAGTGTATGCAGAGAATGAAAATTAACTCAGTGATGTCTGGCTGTAATCCCTTTGTCACAACCCCCTTTATTATCTAGCACACTTGTAAGTGGGTGTTGTGAGAGGATTCTGAATTGTCTGTTTCCTTCATCACTCCTCCTGGGGAGCAAACAGTGTTCATGAATCTATAAATCTTGTAGAGGAGTGAGACAATAAATTTGAGTATGTGTATAATGTGATATATTGTATTGCTTGAAAGGTAGAAAAATGACCATCAGTAGATTATTCTCAATTTTTAATTGTAAGTTGGGATTTCGGGTGATTAAATTCTGTGGAGACTTTATTAGATTTGCTATCTTCCTCCCTCAACCCCCTGGGATAATGATTAGTTCACAATCTCAAACTGTCTCTATTAATCAATAAATCTATTGGATGTTTCTGCTGAAGTTATTTGCACTAAAATAATTGTTTAGAGTTGCATTTGCATGGTAATGTCAGGCTTTATCTGTTAGGGTAGGATGAACAGATCAGATTGCAGGTTTCCCTATAGGCTCAGGGCCATGGGTTGTGTTGGCTTATAGTATCTTTACCTATACTACTGTTGGGAAGTGAGTTGCCCTTGGTTTGTTCTGTTGGAGTTTTTCTACTGTTCTTAAGTAATCAAGCATTTGGGAAGCTAAAGAGATGGCAGTCTCTAGTCTGTCTCGGACACTTAGCTGTCTGGATGGGGACTCCTGGTCCTTGCTCTATTAAATATGAATATTTCACTTCATTTTTTTTTTTCTCTTGTCCAGCTGTTTATACTTCCCCTACCCCCAGTCTTTTGGGATATAGAAAATGTAGGAATACAGCTGTTGTCTGTGCTGGGGATGCCTGCTCTACCTATCTGGTGCCAAAAAATCTTACGTGTCTGGGGGTAGATCTTCTCTTGTGATCACAGCCAACATGTTTTCTGGAGCAAGGCTTACAAGTGCAGTAGACAGAAGAAATGTTAGCCTGAAAATCTCATCAGAAGAAAGAAAAAGGAGCTGAGAAGATGGGGGTGCCTTTGGACTTGAATTCTTTCTTGAATTGAAATCCATCTTTTGAATTTAGCTTTGTCTATTAACTCCTAGAAAGACACAATGTGCTAACCACACAGTTAAGCTCAGAGCATCCCTTTCCTGTTTCTGTTGGCAGCCAGTTTGTTTAACTGTAGGTTATGCTAGGAAGGAGAAAACCCTGAAACAAATCAAAACTCCTTCCTTTTCTAGGCTGACTTTCTCACCTGCTACATTGTGGTGCATCACTGTGGGAAGCTTGAATTCTGCCATATGCTGTGGGCTGTGATACAACACAACCTGACTTACCCAGGCTGTGTCAGCGACAGGAAGTCTGAAAATGTGGTTTCCTGAAAAACAAGTGAAAGGGGAGGGGGTGGGAAGTACGTAGTTTTTTTTTGAAGACGGCATTATTGGAAACTCCATGAGCACTTAGGTCAAAATACTGATGAAGTAGCTATTTAGTCATAGGAATAGTTGCCATTTATTTACAGGACATTGGTGTGTGAATTAGGAAAAATCCTTTAACACGTGTCAGACCTCAGAGATGAGTAATCTGTGGAAATAGTGTGCGTGTCAGACGTGACTTATCGCTTATTACCCTGTACTCTGTCCTTTGTTTTTGTGTAAGACTCAAATATATGTGCTAGCAATAATTCAGTATAAACCAGGCAGTGTCTGGTACAGGCCACTTACTTGTCTCTTGCATTTCAGTAGAAGATGCGATATTTTCTGACTGAGAAAGCAGTTCCTTGACAAAATCAAATTGTGAGGCAGTTTGCCAGTTGTTGTTAGCTAGTAAGCATTGGTTTGCATCAGGTTAGGACCTGATCTCTTTACTTTTATGTTAGTAACAGTTATCTTAAATGTATTTCCCAAAGTGCACAAGCGCTTGTTAGTGAAACCACCCTGTGCTGTGCAGGGGTGTTTTGTGATTGTTGCCTTTTCTCCGATTTCCTAATTCTATGTCTAGAATATAAAGCTCTTGCTTTCAGCACCTGTGGTGTAAGGCAGGAGTGGGATCTGTGGTACATGGCTGATGTGTGAGGCTAGGATCTGGAATCAAACTTGGTGCCTCTCTTCAGGCTCCATATGTTAACTTTAATTACTCTTTTCTGTGATTCCCTTGAAATGTTTCATGGCTTTCCCAGTGCTTTAATACTGGATCTCTTATTTCCTGTACAAGTCCCTGAGCAACCTGATCTGACTGAACCTGCTCAGAGCTGGGATTTGGACTAGATGACCTCCAGATGCTTTTGGGCCTGATAGATGAAGGGTAACAGGGCAAGCTGTGGAGCTGGAGAAAGCCACAAGCACTCCATTTTACCCGAAGATGTGAACCACTGTTATTTTCCTGTATTTGTTTTTTCCATCTTCTTGCAGTAAATTTAATTACTGTTGTGCAGGACTTTTTCACAAGGGCCCCACTAGGAAATTATCTACAGGGGGCTGAAGATAAAATTTCCCTTTGGCAATATACATTAAGTCAACCTTTCTTAACATCAGTGCTAATTAAATTGATGTAACTTCTGTATCTGAGTACATGTAGTTTAAATACAGGTGGAAAGTGAGTGAATGGCGTGCCAAATGAGTGATGGGTATCTGCTGAGAACTTTAACCTGATGTCATGCAACTTCTGTGAGAAAAAAACATCCGGAGATGTCAGCAAGTAGAAATCGGAGTACAGATTTTTGTAAGCAGGTAGAAGGGCTGGGGAAGACAAAATATGTAAAATGCCTTGTCCCCACTTAAGATATTGACAGACTGAAGGGACCACAGCAGACCTTGGTGCCCCATATGTTTCTGCAGGGATTTCAGTCCAGCCAGGGCAGCAGTAACCCTGAATGATTTGAGAGGAAGAAGGCAGTGAGTGCAGCCCTGTTTGCAGTGAGTTAATTTGATTTTTTCCTTATCTGTCAGAGCAGTTGCAGCCTATGGAGAAGTTGTGGGGCAGCTTGGTGCCCATTTCTTCCCTGGGCTTGCACTGTTGGAAATTGGTCAGCCAATTGTAGTGAGAAAGTTCTCCTGGGCCTCTATTAAATCTCTTTGCTCTGAACTCCCTTCTGACACCAATGACTTTGTGCATGTAGTTTTGACAGGCAAAAAGGGCTAAAATGTGAACCTTGAACATATATAGGAATGCATTAAGTGCAGACCGGAATAGCACCAGTGCTGTAAAACCTCAGCTGAGAGTTTTGTTTCATAAGCCAAAATTTAATTGTTCTTCAGTGTTATGCTTAAGCATGGATTAATCATAGGGACAATTCCAGTGGTTTGTGAAATCTGTGGTGCAGACACCTGAAGTAGTAGATTTTTATAAAAATGTGTGCAGAGTAAATTTAGTAATTCATCAGTCAATGATTGTTGACATAATATAAGCACTCGTATGCTCATGACTTCTTCATACTTGTGGTTACAAGTGTGTCTGTGCCTAAAGAATATGTATATGGTAACAGAAGTATAGACACAAAGATAGCTGTTTAGTTCCTGAAGCTAGTGTGTATAATTTCAATCTTCTGATGTAAATGTGTAGCATCTGTTTCATAGTTCACTTGTAGCATAAATAGCAAGTTCTGTACTATGCCATTCACCACAGTGTCAGAATCCCACATCGTGCTTTGTATAAACCCCTGTACAAGCTCGGCACTTGCAAGTTTTACCTGCAGAAAAGCTTCCTGTTCAAACTCTGTCAACAGATGCACGAAGCACAAGAATTACTGTTGACATGGAACATTTTATTATGGGGCAAAAGATCCTCTTAAGAATGTAAGGTCAACAGTCTGAGTGTGAAGAATTTCTTATGCACATCAACACACAAATGTTTGATGCCTAATCCTTTAATATGATTTTTATGGATTGATTTCAACAGGAATTCTAGGACAAATCTTCAGTAGCTGAACAGCCTTCTAGCAACAAGCTGTCTTTTGGAATTCAGGCTCAAAAATTATCTCACTCTAATTATTCATTCATTTTGGGATTGCTCTATGCCAGCAGCCCAGTCCTGTAGCTCATCTTGTAGTTTTTATGACTCCTTACTCCTACTGACTTTTTCAGTATTTTGCTAAACTGAGTATTTCTCTTTATAGAGGGACTATGTACAGTGGTTTTAACGCTCTAATGGAGATGTCTTTAATGCTTCATTTCTGGCATTGTACTTTGATATTTGCAAATTATTGGAAAGTTACAAAAAGCTTTGTGAGAAAGGGCAGTTCTGTCTTTCTAAATGCTTCCTTGCTGTTGAATTTACATCTCTCTCAGGTAGTTATTAAATATCCCAGAGCATTTCCTCTAGGAACAGTGGCTGTGAAGTTTCACTCTTTGGCCCAATGAAGTCAGCAATGCTGTTCTATCTAATTTAAGCTTGTGTTGGATATGAGGTCATGTGTGTGAATGCTTGCATATCTCTATACTGCAGTGACTTAATGGTTTGGGATAAGAAGCACAATTTGCTATTATTTTGTGTTAATATTCATTGGTAAGCTCATAGATAATTTCCAGCAAACATTTCCTAATATAAACACATTTTCTTTTTCATGTGTTTTTAGTGGTAGAAAACAAACTAAGCTTCAAAGTAAAGCATGGTACTTTATGAGAATGATCTTTCCTCAGATGTGAAGTGATGGGAAGGCATAAAAATAAATAGTATCTATTTAATGAAATGGATTCAAAGACATTACGGTTCTGTAAACTTGGGAAAATAAACCTGCCTAGATACAATCTTTCACTGCAACTTAGTTTATGGTGTGTGCTTTCCATCAGATGTGGTTGTAAATCTCCTTCACAGGAGCTACTCAGTTGGGTTTACTTCATCTGGTATTGGTAGCATGAGACCAGTATCGCTTCACGTGAGATCCCTATAACATAATTACGAGTTTTGCATTAGTTCTTCATTTCACCAAAAGGCACCTCTAAAATTTCAATTATTTTCTTAAGCACAAATACTTGCAATATTTTTTTTTTTAAGCTACTAAGCCAAGCTAGCTAGCAGTACCTGAGTAACATCTGAGATAGTGTGTCATGTGTGCAGTTGTTTTGTGTTTATGTCTGTTGTCATCTCCCTGTGCCATGACATGAACTACACTGGTGGAGGTTGCAATTAACCCCAAAGATCTTGCCTGTGTGATGTCCTGGCACCCTCGTGTCTTAGGCAATAACAATATGTGGATGACTCTATCATACATGTGAGTCTGAGCTGACAACACTTCATTGCCATAGGGTTTTTCAGCCTTGTAAATCTGCTACTCATTCAGAACATAATTTCCATTGTTATGTGTGCCCAACAGCCTCCTCACTTTCAGCAATGCCTGGCAAATTTTAATGGATTTGAGAATAAACTCTTAGTCCTTCAAAAATTTCCTCGGTGAGAGTCTGTCCTGAATGTGTACTGAGCTCTGGTTGTTATCCTGTGACTTGCTTAGTCCTCCTTACCTTCCAAAAATAACCTTTTAGCTCTAAGTCTGTCTGAAGTTTTCTAAGTTGTCACTACTTTTCTGTTCTGTGTTAGAATATCTTTCTCCTGTATCTCATTTCTATGTGGAATATAAACTTTCTCTACACTGTCACATAGTTTATAGTGAGCTCAGGAAGAAGAGGCAGCTGAAAGCTACTAAAAGCATCAAGTGCTTCAAAACCAGCTGTTGTTAGAAACTGATACCTTTTGGGTTAAGTGGTGACTGAACTTCTTCCAGCTGTTGCTCTTGCCAAAGAATTTTAGTTTGGAAGGAAGTTAAGGCTTTTCACTATACCATTCCTCCACCTGAGCTACTGCTTTAGATTGTTACACTCCAGATACTCACCAATCTCTGAGAAGAGTAGCTGGATGCAGGTTTATTTTGTTTAGTGTGTGAGTTATGCCCGATCCACCCTGTTTACTGTGATCTGTCTGCTCAGTGACAGTGAACCTTCTAGACAATGCCTGTTACTTGGCTCAAGAGGTCTTCCCTGTTCCTGGGACTAGATGCATGTGCCAGACATACCCTGAATCTGTATTGGGGTGAAACTCTGGGCTCAGACTGACTTCCACTTTCCCCTTGTTTCTCCTTAGAGGCAATCAGGGTGAATAGACTGGAGAAGAGCCTTAAAACACTCTAACAGGTCCCACTTCTAGATGGTTTGAGGGCAAAAAGGGAATGTCAAGGCTGGAAAGTATGCCAGTGTATCACCAGCAGGGATCTGGGCAAGACCTTAGAAGACCTGTTACCTACCAAGTATCTAAAGAGATTTAATCTGCTTAATTTCTCAAGTTTCTTGAGTTTGGTTTATTGCAAACCTTCTGGACATTTTCATAATGTGGCAAAGATTATGCTATGGATTCTCCATTTTATTCCTTGGTAGGTGTGGACAATTCCCAGGAAAGGGGGGATGTTTAGATACTTTCACTAGCACTAAATGAACTGGGCTTTCTTTACTGGGGCTTATTCACCACTGTAAATTCTGAACTTTACCTATCTTTCTGCTAATGCCTGGGGCTTTACTGTCACTGCTGATACTGCATTTCTGGCACTGTATTGGCTTGAATACCTGTGCCCAAAATAAAATCAAATCATTCAGTGTGACACTTCCAGAAAACATTTCTTATACTGACTTATATTGCTGTGTGTCTGAAAACCTGAGCTTTATACAAAAATTACTCCAGGCTATTTCTTTCCTTGTGCAGGTGATAATATTTAACAACATAGGGGAAAAAGGTAGAAAATGAACTTGTGGTAGGTGGCTTTTTTTTTAACATGGATTTTTTTTTTTTTTGTGTTGGCAGTTGGGCAGAATAAAGAAGCACAAATGAATATATGTAGTTGCTGTGAAGTAAATGTCTTGAAAAATTCACTTTATGCTCTGCTTCCCTTCAGTCTATTTGTGATCCAGTAAGGCCATGCTAAAACTACTATTATTCTATAATCTAGGAGTAGAAAATGACACCATTAAAACTTTCAGGTAGTCTGTTTTAGTAGTAGCTGCAGCAATCAAAGGCATTCAGTGCCTTTCCTGCAAGGAAAGGGTTATCTATCTTCTCAAATGTGAGAGCACACCCTGCTCTAGCCTGCAGGCACACAGATAATAATAGCATGGAAGGATGGCAGCCTGTGCTCTGGAACGGTTTATGAGGAGGAAGTCCGCAATTACATATTTCTGGGCAAACATTAACCAAGACCGAAGCCTAGCTTCGAAGAAAAACAACAGACTGGAACCCCCAGTAATATAGCTGTTATGTGGACTGGAAACAGCAGTCAAACATTCATGTAGCATTAGAAGCAAAGTAAGAATAGCCTGACAACAAAGCTAAAGGCTCGATAATGTTAGCATATCCTGGTGTGCACGTGCAGAAAGTATCTCCTGACGCAGCCCTCCAGTGACATTGGAAAGAGCAAGGAAATTTTTTGTTTTAAAGTACTCTAGCTTTGTGAAAACAGACCTGAGCCAAAATAATGGAACCATTGTTTGCTGTGCTCACGGCCTAATCCATTTATATCAGTGGTTTCAGAGCTTACCACCACACACTGAAGTTTCTCCTTTAAAAAACAAGTTACTTGGGGCATCTCTCAATCACTGCGGTTACCATGCCAGAAACAATTGCTATTCTGCGCTGTGGTTTTGTGAAGTAGCAGTCTTATTTAGAGCTTTGTGTGCTAAACTCAGATATGCCCATTCTAATATAGACTCTGCGTACCTAAAAATGGAATTGTTACACTAAAATTAAGTAGGCAGCCAAATGATCACACTTCCTCTCCTTTGTTTTTTCTGACAGACCACAATTACTGCAAAGAAGCTGTCCACTCATTACTGCAAGCTCTGGGGGAAAGGAGTGAGACAATATAGACCAACATAGGAGAGGAGCGTTTGTCTAAAGACACACTTGCTGCGGCAAGCATAATATGTAAATTCTGAAGTTAAGCACTTTGGAAAAGGTCCAAAAGATGAAGATACATACATTACTGCTGCTGGGGGGAAGGAAGGGAATCTTAAATGTCTCCATGGAGAATATTTACTTGGCACTTCTTTCTTCTTTCCTTTTTTTTAAAGGGCAATACAGCTGGGACTGAGAAACCTTACACTTGGATTAGACTTTTGGAATCAGGTTTAATGTTAAAAGTTAGAGGTTATCCTGGTTTTAACTGGGTTAAAATAGACTAGATATTTCAGGAGAAGTTCAGTGTCCTGATATCATTGACTGCTAGGGCAGACACATACCTACCTGCTGACTCCTGCTACTGACTTGAAATCAGTAGCTTCCTATAGCCCTTAGGAAAGCTAAAATTAAAATTACTGGCTAAGCTGACTTATGGGTGGACAGTTCCTGCGCCGGTCTTCACGATTAGTACTGATTGGTTGCAGCATGGCAGTTAATACTCCACAGTGAGACTGGAATGGAAAACGCAGTCTTGACGACTCTGTGAGGTCCCTCACATCAACAAAATATTTTCAAAAAGCAGCTGATCCTGCTTTACCTACTCTGATGGACAACTATGTTCTTTGGTTTTGTCTTTTCCTTTCTCTCCCATGCCCAATATAGCACGTTTTGTAATGCCAATGCAGCTTTTTTAAAAACTTTCTCCTTCACTACAAGTATTTTAGTAGGTTAAACTCCTAGAAGTATTTTAACAACACAAACAGTGATTTCTGTCATAGAATGATCTCTGCTGTGCTTATGCTAGCATTTTGAAAACTCAGAATATTACTAGATAAGTGCCAGTTTTGGAAAGAACTGGCCTGGGTGATTAGTATAGCTGGATTTTATTGGAATAAAGATCACTGACTCCCAGATAGGTATTCTTCAAAATATTGTAATGTAACTAAAACAAAACCATGTTTGTGTTGAAATAGGCAAGATTATTAGTGGGAGAATGGGAGGGAGACATAGTTTCACCTCTTGTAAAAGGAATACAAGTCTAAGCTTGACAAAATGCTGCTTCTTTTGATTTGTTTTGAGGATAGACAAATCATGGATATCTTGCAGATAAGAGCTGCACAGGTCTTTTGGATTTTCATTTTATAGTTTATTGCATCTATCAAATGATATTCTTGAAGGCTGAACCTGTACTTAAGGTAATGATATATCTATATAGGATTTTATACATTGGTATAGTTATCTGCTGAGTGGCAGCAGATTTGGTCCCTGCCGAGTAGCCTGTTTCCTACTAGTATGTCCTTCTCATTTCATAAGCCTTAGCACCATCTCAGTGAACCAGCAAAGGATGAGAATCTAGGCAGAATAGTCAGATTTTTTCTTGTTTAAAAAGTTACTCATCCCATTGTCATTCATAATCGTCTTCCCGTGTGACAGGATGGACTCGTCAGATCCCAGAGAGATGAAGCTGAATTGGTCAGCTCCTAAGAGGGCCAAAGTAAGCATCCTTCTGACTAACAGTCTGTGAGCACTGTCAGGAGTGGTGTGAATTTGGAGTTACGTGCTGTTGAGCGGCACAGAAAATATGGTCTAAGTGTGGTTTAGTGGTTAATGGTTTCTGTCTTTCTCATTCTGTCTTCTGTGCTCCTTGCTTTGTATGTGAGGGCAAGAAGGGGGATTTGGATGGAGCAGTGCAACCTCTTCATCTTTTCCTAACTGCATTAATACTGTTAATTTCTAGAAGTCATTCTTGGCCTTCTTTAAAGGACAATCAAGACATGAGAGGTTTTCTGATGTTGCAGTGTGGAGGGTGGGAATTCTAACATTCTCCTGCCCACTGGGAGCTCTGCCTGATGGCTCTCCTCTCATTTTTGCTTACATGAAAACATGAGATTGCTCAGGTATTTTCCTGACCCTTTAAACAGGGGAACTTGCTCTGCAGAATCTGTTTGCAATCTGACAGTCCTTATTCTTGACTGACTCCATCAGCCCAAATGAAATGCAAAGATTTGATGAGAGCTTCCAAAGGCAGAGAAAGTTGAGCCCTGAACTTAGCATCTCATTTGGAAGAGGGCTTTTATCATCTTTATGCTGGTGGCCAGGGTTCATAATAAAGGTCAATTAAACAGTTCTTCAACAGATACAGCGGTTACCTTGTAGATGAAACAAAACACTAAGAATCACGTGAAGTCTTACCAGTGGTAGTGAACATGCCATACGATACATTAATTGTCTCGGAGAGTCTCACTTTGACTACCTAATGCATCGCTTCCGAGCGTGAGCCCTGCAACGTTGGATGTGAGAAAGAGCCTTGTGTAGGCAGTGCAGTGTTGACAAGTGCCTTGTACCATCTGTCTCCTTCCTCCACAAATCCATCAGCATCCGTGCAGCAGCTTGTACTTGGTAAGAACACTGAAAGGAGATGTGATTTGGATTTAATCATTAGCAAATGTCCCTTGAGTGTTTCTCAGTTGCCCATATGAGTTTAATTCCAAGAGAAGGAAACTCTGATATATTCCTGCCTTCAGGTATAATTACTTCAAGACAGATTGACCGTTTAAGCACACACAACACTGCTTAGCTTTAATTAGAGTAAATTGGCAGAATTTATATGACCGGTAGTTTTGCGGACTGTCAGATGCATGAAAGTATATTTTGCATATCATCTCCTGCTGAGGCTAAGACCAAGTACTAGCTGAAAGGCTTGTAATTAGGATAAAAACACTTTGTAAATTTAACCCTGTCTCCATTAGGAGCAGGAACGGAACTGGCTGGGGAAAAGACTGGTGATCTGGGAAGAGAAAACACATTTGAAACTGAACGTGAAGCAAGAAGTTGCTGGAGACTGCTATAACACAGCAAAGTGTTATTGCCAAGTTAAAGTCTTTGTAGGCAGGCACAGGTGATTTGTAAGTGCGTAAGTAATATTTATAAACACACAGTTAATTTTTGGGAAGGTTGTTCTGGTATATCATATAACCTCATTGTCAATAATAGCTGAGATTAAAAAGAAAAGAGGTCTGGCTGCATGTCCTGTCACAACAGGCCCTAATGCACTGATTCAGAGTGCCCTGGAATACTATTAGCCTTTGCTCTATCCATTCCTGACCTGACCCTCAACTGTGACTTGCCTGTCCGCTAACAGCAACGTAAGCGATGAGTGCTCAGCACACAGAAATATCCCAAATCATTGACTGAACAGTAAATGAAGATCAGGAGTGCTGTTGGCCCCTTTCTGTACTGACAGTGCTCAGAAACCTGAAGGGAAGGGTCTCCCCATTGCTGTGTCTTAGTCCTCTTGGTTAGAGAAACACTTTGCTAAACGAGGAACCATGTCTGGTGCCGAGCACCTGTGGATGCTGGTGGATGTTGTCAGCGTTGTTTGGATGCAGTTTACAGTCTGTTGCTTCCTGGCAGACAGTGAATCTTCATTTACCAAGTTGTGGAAGATGAATGGTCCTTAGTTTTCCCAAAGAAAAGGAATAGCTGACCAGATGTTCAAATCCAAATAATTCATTGGCTCTGGGTTTGCTAACTGGTTTCTGTTTGACGCTGGGAGCTTTTGCTGACGGTATTCCCTGAGAAGCTTATGGATTAACAAGAGTTGCAGGTGGCAGGGTTTTCTTCTGGAATGGACCACAACATATGAGTTTCTGCTTTGTTGGTTGGTATATGAGAGGTAGTAATATCACCCTGCTGACTTAGTTTGCTGTAAAAGCCTAGCGAGAGTGACCTCAAACTTCTTTTACGATGGGGTCAAGATGGCATGTGAGTCTGTTATTCACTTGAGGATGCTGTAAATACTGGGGGCCCAGCATACTTAACTACTTTATTTTCTGTTTTCTTCATAATTTGTAGCAAGCCTGAGATCTGTGAAGAAAGTGAAGGGGCTGTGGTCTTTAACACTCAGGCTGCTTAAGTTGCTGAACAGCTCAGTGTTTTTCTAAGAGGAGTGTTAATTCTGTCAGCTGTACAGGCTTGGACACAACTTTTCTTTAATTTGATCCAAGTGTGCCACTATCCAAACTTGATCTATCCAGATCTAATAGTCCCTTGAAACTGTTTTCTCTAGTCAAGGTGATGGAGGCCACATGTGGCTAGAGGTGCATATCTTTTGTTAATCATGAGAGAGGGTAGTCTGACTCTGGCTAGTCTGACTCTGGCTTCATGGGATTTTTGATTCTGTGATCTAGTTTAAATACAGTTGACAAGATCTTGGAGAAGAGGAGGCTGAGGAGGATCTTATCAATGCTCATCAATAGCTAAAGGGCAGGTGTCAGGAGGATGGGGCCGGGCTCTTCTCAGTGGTGTCCAGTGACAGGACCAGGGGCAGTGGCCATACACTGGCAACCTGAACATGCGGAATCACTTCTTCACTGTGAGGGTGACAGAGCCCTGGAACAGGCTGCCCAGAGAGGTGGTGGAGTCTCCTTCCATGGAGACGTCGAGCAGCGCCCTGGACTTGTGCCTGTGTGATCTACTCTGGGTGATCCTGCTCTGGCAGGGGGGTTGGACTAAGTGATCTCTAGAGGTCCCTTCCAACCCCTGCCACTCTGTGAATCTACATCTGATAATGAGTGAAGAGCTTGCTGTCAGCAGCCATTCTTCCAAAGCAGTGTCAGTACTTTTTGGATTTCAGTCATCCTAATCTCTCTGCTTTCAGGAATGAAGTCCTGCATCTGTGACAACTAGTCACAGCAGAAATTATTTTCACTTTTTTCCCCAAGATCATGCATTAACAACATGATGGCAGGACTAAGGTAAGAAAGCTTGAGGAATAACTCTAGGAATTCCTTGCTGTTCATTGTTCTCCTGTCTTTTAATACTAATGGTGTAATAGCGATTTGTGACAAGAAACAGTTTTTCGGAAGTCATGTATTCCAGGCTTAAGTGAAGTTGCAGAAATTAAGTGTTCAAGATGAGCAAAGAGTATTTAGGGCAGTAGAGGAATGGTGGCCTTCTTGGTGGTTCAGCTGTGCATTTGTTTCTAAGAATGGCACAGATTTTTTTTTTTTCCCTTTCCCCTGTTGCTTTATTTTTAGCAGGATGCTGGGGATGCAAACCAAATATGAAATGTTTAGGACGGCAGTTTGCACTGTGACTAATCTGTCTTCTGCCAAGCTAATAATCCTTCCAAATAGTTTTATGGGGGAAGTCAGACTTGTATTTTTCACTGCATGGCACATCACAAAGTAGAAACGTGGTTAATGGCTGCTAATAACTCCCTGAATTCTCCTCTTCAGGGAGTCTTTCCTCAGGAGAGCCGTTATCGTTAATCTGGTTAAATCTGGATGTTTCCCCTTCTTTTCTTATGTTGTTTGCTCTGCTTTGAGGTAGTTACAGTTCATTTATGTCTAGTGAAGGAACAAGTGGTATTTGCCACAGTCGGCTGCTGGCTGCAAGGGCTCATGGGTGCCCATTTGCATAGGCCTTGTTACAAAGGCAGACCACATCCTGGCGAGGACAAAGTGCTGTCTGATACACAGCCTGCATACACCAGTGCCTCCCTGGAGGGGAGCCAGGATGTGGGCAGGCTTTGTAAGAAGGCACTGTTTTAGTCTGTGTGGAAGTTGAAGGAAGGGATAAACCAACTAAATTAATCTTTCTTTCCATTCTCTGGCAGAGCTTCTACCAGTCAAAATATGCATATGATTCACTACAGTATAAATTTTTCCTGTGCTTTTTGTTTGCTGTCATCTAGGAGAAAAGCAGTGTGTCATTCGCTCAGAGCACTAAATATTTAGAGAAGCCTGAAGACCCCAGCTTAGGTAACTTCTTGCAAAGATAGTCTTCCTCTGTGTCTTAAGAGGTATCTTTTGCAACCAAGTGAGAAATATACTATGTTCATTGTTTTCCATCTAACAAGTTAAAGAAAACCCCACACAGCACAAGTATTGGAGTTTAAACTTCAAGCTCTTACTGAAATGGGTAGGTAAGAACCTATATGCTTGTCAGATGTGTCTGACTTCTACGTAATAGCAAACCTGAGCTTGTGGGCAAGAGGATGATGGTGCTGTTGTAGTACAATCCTTATCTGCCAGTTAAGGGTAACGAGCTGGATCCACAAAGTGTTAAGTAATTTGGAGTTCTATTTGGTCACAGAGTTGGAACAATTGGAGAATCAACTGTTCTTTTCATCTAAACAGCACCCTAAAATATGAATGTAATGGAATGCTGAATAGAGCTTAGGGGTGACTTTTAAAAGGTGTGGGACTGCATAGGTTTTGTGTTGCGTGTATTTTTTTTTTTTTGAAGCCTTGCATTGCATTTCTTAGTTGAGAGAAATACCATGTGGCTGCAGGGTTTTAATAAACCTTTTTGCAGCTAAAATAAAATGTTGAGGTTTGATGGGAAAGCAGATTGAAGTGGAACATTGGTTACATCAGTAAATGTGCCTTATTCTCAATTGGCAGTGGTGAGTGTGAGTCAGTGTGTTTGTTTCAGCCTCTAAAAATACCGTATGTCTTTATAATTCCAAACAAGTCCTTATGATGGACAGAAGCAGTGCTCTTCATTGCTTAAATATGGCACTGTGTGTGCTGCGTATTGAATATCTCTGAAAACAAACTAGCCCACATCCTGACTGACCACTGTTTGCTGCTGTGTACCTCATCAAAACCAGTGAATTTACCAAGGTGTAAAACTTCAGTTAGCTTTGGGAAGCAGGTCCTCTGCCTTATGTTTGCAGATGCTGAAGACCAAAGTTAATCCTGGCATAAACAGGTGATTTTTCCATTCAAACTGGTGGGAGTTGTCTCCATCTGTGCCAAGAATGAACTCTTTAAAAATGCAGTTGTGGGTGAACTCCTCGCAGATTTTGTTTATCCAGTTTTGAGTAAACACATTTCTCTAAAAACTACTATGTGATCCTAGCTTTACCATATGGTTCAGTATCAAAACTACGCAAAATTAGCACTTTTCTTTTGGATCTCATGGTTTTGACCTGAGAAGAATTCTGAGGCTTTTAGTTTACTTGAGTCTCCGAGGTGAGCAAAAATGGAGTGCGTAATAACTTTGTTTAAGCCAACAACAATGCTTGGAAAATACCTCTCTCTTAGAATAATTGCTGGGAATCCCCATTGGTGCTTCTAAAAGTAAACAAATACTGTATAGGACTGACTTTTTCTTCACTGACTTCATTCAAGCCTGTTCCTGGACAAACTCTGAAAGGAGGTAAATTTTGTGTTTTATTGGGAACAGACCAGCCATTCACTGATGGGATTCAAATCCAGTCACCTTGAAATCTTGGAGACCACTTGCTGATATGTATTCTGGTAGAAACCAGCATAAATCATGGTGAACATCATATATGTATTTGCTCGACTGATCTGTAGAAGGCCTAAGGTTGTGACACATCCTTTACAGTGAGGAGAATTCTTTTTTGAGTCTTAGAAGGAAAAATCCCACAATATCCTAAAACACACACCTCTTTTTTTTTTTTTCTTGGTCTAGAGCTGAATTATTTTTTTCCTCTTTCTGAAGCTGTTAGAATGGAACATTACAAACTAGCCAGGCATTTTTACAGTCTCTCATGTGTTCTAGCTGTAGTTCCTAAATTGTTTATTCCGTATTCTTTCTGCTTTTATGAAAGGATCACTAGAAATTTATGGTAAGTCTGTTGAATTGCAGAGGAACTGTCAGAAGCATCACAGAGAAGATTCCTTATCTAGCTGTAGAGCATCATAGAATATCGCACCACTTTTTTGTCAGTATCTCTTTACTTAAGAATACAATATTTACTTAGACAAGTGCTGAACTTAAAGGAATCAAACTAAAGATGGGGGCTGTTTCTGTGAGTAAGAATTGTGCAAAAAAGCAGATAGAATTTAGAATTTGTTTACAGTACTTACAATGTCAAATTTCTTCCTAGAGTTGTTGAATTTTTCTTTCCCAGATAGTTCCAAATCAGGCTAACTGTATTTACTTTCAGAAGTATGTGATGAGCGTAATCAGGTGCATAAAATTTTACTTCACTCTTACAATATAAACTTCCAGGACAGTCTCAGAGGAGTTTGTTAATGGGTTTACTTTTGCCCTAACCACAAACCCTAATGTGGGTATTCTGTTCATCTTAGATGGTGAGTATGGGAACATCTGGAGGAAAAAATAGGAATAATGCTACTTCCACTACTACTGACTGCTCGTGCAGCACCACTTTTCTTCTAGTGGTGTAACACCACTAAGAACAGATGCCATGGAGATGATTGTTGTGCTCTGTGTGAGCTCTTTGTTGTTCTCCAATTGCACAGAATGTTTGTCCTATGCCACATGCAAAATTATTATTACTTATTTTTAGTGTTGTAGTTGAAAATTGTCATGTGGTATCAGATACTTATCAGACACTTGAGATCAGATAAGACTCATGAGAGGTTTAGAGCTGAAAAACCTGCCTCTGCTCCCCTTGTCCTGTCCTGTAGCTTGGCTTTTTCAGGATGGTGTTGGCTTTCTTATTTTTTTTTTTGATTTAGGAACATGGATAGAGGAAATGCTAAGCCTTTACTAGAGTTGTATGTGAAGGAGCAAACTAATGTTACTTTGCATGGGAGGAATCTGCTCAATAAGCTAATGTATGGGTTGCTATGTCAGCAGATACTACACTTGTTAAAGCCTATTACTATAGGCCTGCCATTCCTCCTGCTCTTGTCACTTGAAAAGCTCTAAAGCCATCACTCTCCATTTATTTGGTTTCAGAGAGAATGGGAAGAGCTGTTTCAAATCCCCAGGAAACATGATGAACAAAGGATGTATGATTTGCTAGGTCAGACCAATGGCTTATCTTCTAGCTGCTCTCAGCCTTTGGCCTTTATCAGTTCTTCAGACAACAGCAGTATTTCTTGCCAGGTATCTATCCACATGAGGGTTACAGTGAAGGGCTGGCTGTTTCTTTCCTTTGGCCAGGAAGGACAGTTGTTTTATACCTTGAAGCATGATTAATTGTTTTTGTAGCATTGGCTTTGCTCATTCAACAACAAATGTGGCTTGCACCCAAGGCTTTGTTCCAAATGTTTGCCTTGATGTGCTAGCTGCGTAACAGCAAACATGCAAAAAGAGGCCTGAAGATGTGACTTGGAAACAGAATTAACTTCCCTGCTAAAGTTGTTTGAAGGAAGTAACAGCTATAACTTAGGAGCAGCAGTGACTTGAAGCTTTTTTCTGTTTTAGGTAGACTCAGTTCTGGACACAGGGTTTAATTTTGCATTTTTTTTTTTTTCCTAGAAAAATCTTTCTCTTCTATTTAGAAAGAGATAAAGTGACACTGGGAATGCTTTCCTTCTGTTCTTCTCTCTCTGGAAAAGAGATGATGATGGAGTTGAAGTTGGAGAACAGAATATTTGAAAGCCAAATTTAGAAAATCTTCATTATCTCAAAACTGAAGTGAAAAGCTTAGTTTAAAGAAACACCATTATTTTGGTTAATGGTTCTTATTACAATGGCCTTGTTCAGATACAAACATTTTGTCTTAATCTTTGCTACATTAAAGAATATAGTGATGTGCTCAATCCATAAGTCCTTGTTGTCACAAGCTGCCCTGACAGACCACTGTAGGTTTGGCTGTGTAACTGTTTAAGACCTCAGCATGCGTAAAGCTTCGCTTCCCTTGTGGGAGAGCGGTATGACATGTTGTGTGTGGTGCTAAGCACAACAGCCTCCTCGTTGAAGTAGCATTTTTGAGCAGAGCTGTATTCATGGCAGTGAAGGATCGTCTGCAAAACACAGCTATTACCTGGGTGAATGTGATCTGTGTTAGCAGCTGTATGGGCTCTTGGAGAGAAAGACACTGTTCCTGTGCACAGGAGATGTTATTGGAGCACTTGTGAAAAGCAAAACATTTGCTACAAAATGAATACTTAATGGGAAAGGGGCAGGGTGGGGAACCAAACCAAATAAAAATAAAAACAACCCCAAACAAGATGAGAAATTTCTTTCATTGATTTCCACCCCACCCCCCCGCCATTCTCTGCCTATTTTAGGTTAGATTCGTACTTGTGTCCCTTCTAAGTGGCAGGCTTGTCAGCGCTTCCAGTGACAGAAATTAATGTGTGTGGTGAGATACGCTTGCCAGGCATAAGGCTTTCTGTTTTTAGAGAGCATGAGTTCTGAAGTGGTGGGTTTGCATGTAGAAGGCTTGTCTGTGGCATGGTAGGGGATGGTATTCCTGGATGACATGCTGTAGGAATCCTTACAGTGCTTGGGCTGGCTCAGGCAGGATTCCTTCCAGTGGTCTCTGGAGAGTGTAAATCAAAAAGAGAGCACTCACATCCCTAGCAAGAATGAAGCGTGAGCACTGGTGCAGCACAAGGGTGAGATCATGACCTTTCCCTCTGTCCTTTTGCAGGCAGCAAGAGTCCTCTGCCTGTTTTCAGGGCAAAAGACTGAAGATGCTAGGTGATTTGCCAGGGTTTTATTCTCTGTGCATGCATGTGCATGTTAGGAGGGTCTCATTGTCTAGGACTTGTTTTTTCTTTAATAATCTAGTTGTTCTGTGACCTGGATTATCTTTTCCTGGTTTACAGTCGCTTAATGCAGAGTCAATATAAGAGAGGTCTTCAAGAATCTTTCTGTTCTTCTGTGGTGAAAAGACTGGGCTTCCATTCAGAGATGTTGTGAACATTTTTTAAAAGAGGCTTTCTATGTCTTCAGCTTCCACTTTCTCTGCTTCTTTTTGAATCTATAAAATGGAGATTGTAATCCTTTGTGATAGGAGGAATGGATTAGGTGAGATGGATAGAGATGTATGTGTGCATATATACATCTACTTCAGTTTCACTACAGAAAAGCCTCCAGAGGGAAAGGTACCGTGTTCAGCTGCTGTGCACAGTAACAGAAGATGATCCATTGAACAGATGCAGTGCCGACTGGTTTCTGTGCTGAGCACAGATGGCAGATCCCTCCCATGCAAGGGGTCTGCACGGTTGCTTTGCTTTACTTCAGTCTCACTTAAAGGCTATTTTCAATGCTTAAGTAGGACTTAAATACTGAAGTTCTTGCTGTCACAACATTGAAGAGGATGATGGGTAAATCTTTCAGAAGTGCCAGTAGACACTAACTTCTGCTGTGATGCTTCTGATGAATTTAGTCTTATGAGATCTTTCTTACTTTGAAGACTGGAATTTTGGCTTAAGTCATTGTAGTATCTGAAGTGTTTCTGTGCTGTCTCATTTGTTTCTGTGTCTTCATTTAATGGCTCACCACAACAAAGTTTCTGATGGAGGGACTAATTAAAGATCTTTATTTGATGGTTTCAGTTATTGGTTTCTCCATCATGGATTTGGAGTTAAACTAATTTCTGTTATTGTCCTATGCATCTTGCAGTCACCTTTGTAGCGCTTTAAATAGGGCTGAACCTGCAAACTTCTGCTTGCTTTAGGATACTTCAGAGGCTATGTTTTAGCTCTATGCATAAAGAAAACTTGAATCCTGAGTTATTTTAAGGCTCCCAATTGCCATATCCACATGAACTTGGTAGCATCTAGATGTACAGCTTTAGCCAGCCTTATTGAATTCTTCTGTTATTTGTTGATTCCATCACGTAGCCTGCATGGTGGGGGGTGGTAGTGGTGAAATCATGAGCTGTTAAGCATGCAGTCTTGCAAAAGCTCTTGGTTTGTAGTTTCCTCCCTTCAGTAGCAGTAAAATGCTGCTGACGCGCATACCATGGATACCTGTCTATCCGCTTAAAGCAACCAGATAGTGTGCTTTATGGGTACAAGGGTCAACTGGACAGGTTCATGAAAGAGAAATTAATTGAGGGTGACTAAATAGATAAAAAGAAGTCTGGCACAGGAAGTCTCTGATCCTCAAATGGTTAGCTGCTGGGAGTCTGCCAGGGATATATCGTATGTGCTCACCCGGTTCTTCAGCTCTTTCTTAGATAGCTGCTCTCCACTAATATTAGGGGATAGGCTGTTGGGGTGGGTGTTTTGTTTTGGGACAGTATGGAATCTCTTATGTTTTCAAACATAATGTCCTTCTCCAACATAGAAATATAGAACTAATATGGGCACCTGCTTTAAAGAGCTGAGACTTTCTTACTGTAGAAGGATCAAGATGCAAATCTGAAGGACTTTAAGGACTTGCTTTATTTCCAAAGCTCGCCTTCTCTCAAACTTAAAAACATCTAAGGCTTCAGGTGCCTGTGGGGGTCCTGTTCTTTCTGATGTGGTGAGAAAGGTGAAATGATAAAATTGACATAACCATGTAGTTGGGGAAAATAACTACTTTGAGAAGACAAAATATTTGTCCTTAATTTCAATTCCCATTGCCAGGATCGGTACTAGCCCTAGCTGTTGCAATCCAGACCTAACTCCTAGCTGGACAAATCCTATCGGAAGTTGCTTGTGTCATTTTCCAAGAGTGCCATGTCCATATATGTTGATCCTGTTCTACCAGTTCACTGAGTAGGTGCAACGTGAAGCCAAGGAACTTGTACAGGTTTCCACAGCTGTCAATAAGATAACACTGCGGCCCCAGTGCCCTGGTTAAATGTTAACAATCTGCTTCTAGAAACGTATATCCAGGGTAGTATGCAGTTACTAGTGACTGCAAGTTCAGCATTCTCTAATTGGCAATATTAACATCCCTTGACATGCTTTCAAATGTCTGTTTTGCCCCCTTACGGTTTGCTTTCAGTACCATTCCACGTTCCCTGTACTTGTGTAGTCTTATATAGACTGGAGGTAATTTTGTAGGGTTAAATCTTTTATTGTGGACTTGCCTTTATTGTGTTAAAAATTCTTGAAGCAGATATATTTTTTGCTTTTACCTTTAAAATTTAAACTTTGGACTCTGATCTTATACCAAATGAGCAACCTCTCTTATGTGACATTTATATTTTTGAGGCATTTATAGCTTGTTTAATTATTCCTATGCTGTTTGCTGTGACTCGGAAATGCCCAGCAAGCTCGTATTACCTTTTGAAATCCTGACATGTTAATGCACTACCTACTTAGCTGCTTAATTAACATAGTAACTAAGTAACTAGGCTGTAAGTAAGGTTTGTGTTGTGAGTTGGCACTCTGTCAGGAGTATGAGCGGGCACTGTTAGTAGCTGCTCGATTAGCAGTGAGTGAAGCATTTCTGAGAGATGGTTTTCTGTCTGAGTAAATGAAGCCTGCAACAAAGTCAGAAAATGTGGCTGCCTGGCTGGCAGCTCCCAGAGACCAAGTGCAGGTAGGAGCAGGAGCTGTTGCACATGGGAGTGATTGCCCTGTCTGCCTCCATACCTGCCAACCGTGCAGCTGAGTGTTGTGGGATGAATGTGTGCACCGAGCTGCTGGGGCACCACACTAGTGCTGGGCTCTGCGGCCCTTTGGGCTTCGGCCAGGTTGCCTCGCTGGTGCTTCTGCACAGTTCAGAGGTGCCGTCCTTTGTTAGGTTGGGGTGTAACCTGTTGGCTTGGGCAGTTGGATTTAATGGAGTTGAATTTTCTGTCACAGTTGTCCTTATGGTCTGTTGCTACCTTACTGTGGAGACTTGTGTCAGACCTAACCTTAGGACTGGGAGCCACAGAGCATCAGTGCCCTGGTGACCTCTTCCCATTGCCCCATTGGGCAGAATTTTTGTGCAAGAGTGTGTGCATGAAACTGCATTGAAGGTGGTAAAAGCATTTGTTTCCACCTAAACTGGACACTACATAAAGGCCTCAGGTATGTATTTGAAAGGGTCAGTGTGTCAGAATTAAATCATCTTGAAGGAAATTTATCCAGCTGCAATGCCTACACACCCCTCAAATCCTGTTTAATCCCTTAAATACTTATGCAATGCCTTGGCCTTGTGCTGGCTTTCAGCATAGGGGAGAATTTCACCCAGTGTGAACAGGTCTAGAGGAATGTGTGTGATCCTGTGAAGGAGGTAACACATAAGGGTGACTTAATCTGCTGCTGAAATACAGCCACAGCAAACACCTTTTCACTTCCAAAAGGAAATGAAGAGGAATAACCAAATACCCACTTGAAGACATACTTTAAACAAGTTGAACTATAATGACCAGATATGGTATGTCAGCCAGGATACCTGGGTTTTAACAACCTAATGCTTCTTTTAAAACTGCCCTATGATTTTTGTCATCACAAGTGGCCAGGAACTTGTTTTAACATGTTTTCTGAAAGTCTATACTGCAGATTTTGCTGTTATCCTGATATTAAGCCACATAACTGCAGGAAAGTTATTCTGTCTTTATACTGATATAGTGAAAATTAATTTGGCCAGATGCCAGTGTATATTAAAAGCAGACTGGTAGAATCTATGGCACCATAAAGAAAGATAATTTACTGTGTGTGCTTCCCTAACAGGAAAGGCTCCTGACTGAAACATCACCTCCCTCTGTAGCCTTGTGTAAACCACTGGAAAAAAACCCACAATAACATTATTTTGCAAGAAGAGTTTGTATATACTGTGTTTAAAATATAGCCCGCTGCATATATATCAACACAGGGGAGAATATCACCCAGTGTGAACCTATATGTATCAGAAAACTGTGGACATGAGAAGATTGAAGTTGCCAGAGAGGACTTCATTATTTAAAAAAAAAAAATAGCTAAAGATTTTTTGATTTTTGTTGATTTAGCTATGGAAGGGTTTTTTAATTCAACTGTTGCACTGCTTAGTAAATATTGTAGCTTTATAGGGTTAACTGTAGGTTAGAGACTATCTGTATGGGACTTGGATTTGCTTTTACTTTGGATTAATTAGTAATACGACTTTTAGCAATGTGTTACATATTAAAGTGTGATGTGGGATAGTGACAGAAATATTTGTACCTTTAAAAAAAACCAAACCCAAAAAACCCACCACAAAAAACACCCCCAAAAAACAAAGAAACACCAAACCACAAACTCCAACCTCTCCAGCAAACCAGCCAACAACCTTCCCTCACCCAATCAGTGAAAAGAAAAAATTCTCAAACCAAATCTAGAACAAAGCCAAACTGTGCTGTTACACACTCTTTAATATTGCTTGTCTTGAGTAAAAGGAAATTTCTTGGAGCAAAGACTGTCAGGAAAGTGAAGTTCTTGTACCTGTAGCACGTTACCTTGTCTTTGAGGGGTTATGTCAAATAAGAGCTCCTGTGAGTAGACTTACATATCTTGTTGCAATGCATCTTTTCATTCTTCTTTTGCAAAATAGCTATTTGGTGTGAGGGGTGATGCCAAATGAAAAAGTGGTTTGCACATATGAACTCTTGTTCAAAGAGGAGTTGCAACGTTTACCATGTTAGAATGTGAAGCTTTGCTTTGAAAACACAGGACAGATACTGTTAGAGCTGAGGGGAAAAGCGATGGACAGTTTGAGAAGCACCTACATGGCTTTAGCCTAATGCTTTTATTCTTGTCTGAGATGTCTGTGCTAGCAATACTGCTGAGGGGTAGAAATGAACTAGGTTTTGGATTGCATTCCTTTTTTTCTGCTGCTATGGAGTAATGGGGTATTGTGGATATATCACCTAGTTTCTCTGTTCCTTGGTTTCCTCCTCTGCAGCACATGTGATATTTCTCTCACTTGCGTGAGGAGCCCAGCATCACTTCAAGATGGTGGAGTTGCTCAGCGGGAGAGTTATGTACCACTACATTTCCTGTTTGAATGTGTTTCCTCCTCTGTTACTGACTGACATGGAGGAAGGGAATTTTTCTTAAAGGGTGAAAATGAGCATTAGGCAGCTGCTTTCCAGATTATAGAGAAAGCAACTGATTTTTTTTTTTTTTTCCCCCTGGGAAACGTGCGTGTTTGCTCACTGCCACTGCTGTTTTGTGCTATGTAATACCCAAATGTGCCAGAGGTTTTTGAGAAGCAAGTGAAGAAAGCAACTTGTTGGTGTGGGAACTGCCTCAGCAGGAGCTGATACAACAAGTACGGGTTAAAAATTGGCTGGGGAAAGCTGAAGGCGACAAGAATAAGCTCATGTGGTTATGCCACAAGAAGAACCTACCAGCCCTGATGGTTGGGCTGAAACAAAACCCTGGTTTTGTCACTTTTCTCTCTGGCTCCCTGTGGGAGCGTGGGGGCTGTGGAAGGGCTGAATAAGGCAAGAGACACGACCTTGTTGTTAAGTATTCTGGCTCACTGGCTTGTGCCTTTAGCATAGTGTTGTATCATCACGAGTTTTTGGGGAGGGAGTTTGTTTTTGGGTTACTTGCAAAGGCCGTGTCTTGAAAACAGCTGTCTGCCAACAATGGAGTACTAAGCACGGCAGGCTTGGAAACAGAAAGGAGCCTTTTGAAACAAAATGTAAAAATCCTGAGATCTCTGCAAGTGGAGGGAAGAAAGAGGATGTCTTGTGGAAATGCCAGCAGGGCGGATGAATCTCTAACAACAGTCCTGCCTCAACTTTCTTTTATTATCTCTTTTTTTAATTAAAAATAAAACTGTAATTCTCAGTGAGATGATTTTTTTTCTGTAGTGCTTTTGGTGGTTTATTTTTTAATAGGCAGAACAAAAAGAAATGGGAAGCATTAACAGCCTTGCAAGGTCACTGGGACCTGAGCAGAATTATTAACCGGTTCTTTCTGTCAGGCACTCTGCATTCACTGTATCACAAGCTTGAAGCCAGACCTTATTTTACTAAGCAAAAAATGGTCCTTTTGTTGCTGTTTTTCCCCTAGTGTCATCTCTCATGGTTGCCAGGGAAACCAGCGTGTATCCTTTCAGCATAGGTTATTAGGCCTCAGGAAGGAAGTGCTGCAGTGCTGGCCTGCTATTTTTATAGAACCGTTACATAATACAATCTATTAAAGCTTCCTCTTGGTGTTTTATGGCACAAAGGGGAAATTAAGTTTGACTCCTAAATGTTTGATGGAGGATGTCAGGTGACTTCTGGATTGTTTTGTGCTTGCTGCATAGCAACAATATTTCTGTATGCAATTCAAGAAGAACAAATATACATTAGTGCCCTTGGCAATATTTGCCTGCATACAGATCACCAGAGGAAATTGAATTCTGAGCAGAGCAAGTACAAACACTGTAAAAGTGCACAGCCCTATCAGCTAGGGAGGATAAGATGGCAGAATAGTTGGTGTTTTGACAGTATAGGGAAAAGAGGTTTAAAGGAAAGTAGTATTTTTTTCTTTGCCATATTCTACTCTACTGCACAGAAATTGGGAGGCACTGTCATGCACTTTCAGTCACCATATATATGTATCTGTAACATGCATATTGTAGTAGCTCTTTCTTTACTGAACTGATTTCTCAGTTTAGGAGCATGAGGGAATTTGGACTGCAGCTTTGGTGTCACAAACCTTGATTACTTAAAGTGAGAGAAAACTCTGTAGAGTTAGCGGTGTTGGCTACAGGACATACCCAAATGGCTCCCATGTATATTCCCATCCTAGGTAGGCTATTGTTTCACACATATGCTGACTGTTTGGAGATACATTTCAAAATGTATAATTCTGTTTTAATACCTTGTCAGGAAGAAATCTCTTTTCGGACACTGAGGGTCCAAAATTAATTTGGCTGCTACTTGTCAAAGTCAGATCAACACTGTCTTGACTGATCAGTAGCTACAAGTGTAAGGGCTAAGCATGCAAACTGTGCTGCTGTGGGGTAACATTACCACACATCACTCGCTCCAGGGGAACTGGCCATGTACTTGCACTTGGCCTACATCAAATATGAGGTAATTCAAACCAGTTTAGCTATCGGTGTCTGTTCTTTGTCTATTGCCACGTAGAAATCGATGATCTTCATAATTTCCTAGTTGCTGATATGACAACTGTGTTGTACTTGAGTCCACAAGGATGGATCTAGAGTTCATGGTAAGGATGACATCTAAGCAGAGATAGCTTTGTGCTGAGTCCTCAGTGCTGTCCTTTGACAGAAGGAAGTAATGGTACTGTGAATGGCAAAGTTGAAAGCTTTGGAAAGAGCAGGAAAACATTCTCCTAAAAAAAAAAAAAACCAAACAAAAAAACACCCACATAAAAACACCCCA